>NC_142088.1:35817348-36120378 GCF_054644295.1 Miniopterus natalensis | reverse complement strand
GGTATGGGAAGAGATAAGTAATAGTTCTTGAAGGAAATTCTGCACCCTAGTAATATTTGGAATTTGTGACCTTTGATACAGTTGAAATAGCATGATATAAGGGGTTAATTATCAAATAAGTAATGAGATACCTATAAATCAAAACAGGAGAGAGTGCACATTCCTACTGCCCAGAGATGTGCAGCCCAGACAGCACTGATTAGTTCCACTAACCCAAGATTCAAACTGTGAATGCAAACACGATATGAGTCCAATGTTTAAACAAATAGCTAATGTTCAGGCTCTTTTTCCACTTTGTCTTTGTTTTTATGCCAATTCCAAGGAGAGCCTTTTTCATAACTTGCCAGTCAAGGTATCTCTTTAAGTCTCCCTTTCAGCCTAATATCTTTTATAAAACATTTCTGAGATATAACAGGAAACAAAGAAAAGACAAAGAAAATTAAATGACTAATCACCTAATTAAATTAGAGGCTTATCTCCTACCTCTTTGCTTCCTGCAGCTGGCTAACACCTATGCATTTCGGAAGAGTTCAGCGTGCTTTGCAAAACCATGGGGCCATAAAGAAGCGTAACCTGTTTCACAGCAAGCTAAGTTAAAGCACTGAGGAAACAGATGCCTCTTACCACATTTTCTGGCTTAATTTATGCACTTAAACGGACTCTTTTCTTAAGAGGGGCAGATTATAAAAGTACAGGGCCATTATGCCATGTGCGATGGAAAACATTTCACGTCATCTGTAGGACTCAGACACAGTTTGTTCTATTCAGCCTGTGAAACATTCTTAAAAAGCCAATTTACTAAAGATTACAAGGTCTTCAAGCTTAGTAATATTACCTCCGTGCTCAATCATCTTCCTATGTCGTTCATCATTCACCTTCTCCCTTGAAGGAGGCAGAAGACACAAATTCAACTTTCGGGAAGTTACGGTTTTGCTGGGCTAAGTACAGAATCTTAGCCTTGAAGCGAAGCCTCAAGGAGCGAGGGGAAGCTCAGCTCGGAGGTGTTTCTGAGGGAAGAGATGGGAACAGGATCTCCCCAAATCACTTGATGAGTTCTTGTAATACCAGTACATTGTACCTAATCATTTAGAAAAGAATGTATTAACCAATTTGATTAAATACGTACTTATTGAACGTCTACCACGGCATGTGCAAGGTACCAGGCTGAGTGCTGTAGAGGGTTACCAGGACAAACAAAAGACAGACTCTACCACCAAAGAAGTGACAGGAGAGTGGGGGACTTAGACGTTTATATAAATCTGTCTCTCCATCAAAACTGTAATAAGGGTCAACAAGATATAACCACAATAGTGGGGTCAGGGAATCATCTTGCTCAATATGATTTATCTGGCAAGTGGCAAGTGGTTTTCTAATGTCTTCACAAACCACAAAATATGCACTAGGCATGTAGGTACTGGAAAGAGCCCCATTAAATGGGAGAGGGAAGATGGGAGCTGGACTGTGGAAGAGGGAAACAGTGGAATTAGAAGACATTGTGCCAGTTACATTATTTACTTAGAACAATAATTAGGGAATAATTACATTTATAAGCAAAAGAATGGTCGGAGGTTGTATACATAGGGTATTTTCTTGCTTCTAAGGTGCATGCTTGTCTATAGTTTAATATTTCTGAATTCCAGATTCATCTTACAGTTAACATGCATATTTACTATAAAGCTGTTATTAAACTGAAGTTACTTCTTACAATCAGTGACCTCTCAGACGAAGAAACCCTTGTTCTGTCATCCACTAACTAATCTGGGCTCTCTGAGTCTCATCTAGCTTTCCTTATCTAAAAAATGGGAATGACAGTGTCTCACAGAATTTATGACAATTAAACGAGATAATGTATATAAATCACTTAGCAGTACCTGGCACATAATGGGCTCACAGCCAAGCACAGTCATGGTCACTGTTATTTGTGCCTCTGCGGGTGTGGGCCAGTTCACAGGCTGAGATCCTTCACTGTGAATCAGCTATCAAATACTTTCTGTCAGAATTTTATCATTATGCACAAAACATGACATATTCCAGTCCTGAGCCTACTTCTTGAGAGAAAGGGACCATGATAGGGTTGAAAAGATAAGGCAAATCAGAGGGGGGTGGGGTTGCCAAATGCTGCAAACCTTCCTTGGGAACGTGGCCTCTGAGAGAGGAGCCGTTGCTCTGCAAGCACAGTTTCTCTAACGCGTCGGAAGAACACGTCCATTTCCATTGTGCGGAAGGGTGAGCAAATTGTGGCTTCTCATCAAAGAATTCAATAGTGACAATAATATGAGGACAGTTAACCGATGACAATGACAGCCACGAGTGGGGAGAAGGTCTTCGGAAGAATAAAAATTATAATTAGACCACAAGAAGGATAGAAGAGTGCAGAAAGCAGGGGGCTGCTTACAAGTCTGCCGAGGCTACCTAGGAACAGGGTAGCCTTGTTGAGGCTGTTGTTAGAAGGCGGCAACATAGACTCGCCAGAACAGGGTGCAGGGCTGAGCTCAGGAGGGCTACCAACCGCCTTGAGAGCAACAGCGACATAAAACGGGGAGCTGTGGCCCGTGCTTCAGGGGGTTGGCTGCATAAACTAGGTGTGTGCGCATATGTATGATAATTTTATAACCACATTTATAGGAAGAAGGAATAACCAAAATATAAAGAATTTAGATTGTATGGGGGGGGGAGTCCTAGGTACCACCCTCAACTGGAATGTGCAAGACAAAAAAATTAAACTCAAGGAGACATTCTATATAAACCAGATGTGAGTTGGCTAAATATAAGGCTTTCTTTTCCCAGTAATATTTACATTTTAGGAGGCAAGTCCTGAAATAAATTCTTCTAAGCTGTAAGGTACAGGGAGGAGTAGGGATTCCAGCACCTGCAAGGTAGCTATTTTTGAGATAGAGAATCTTTGCAACAGCTGAGATGAGTTTATATCACACACACAATCTGTTCTCCTGCCCAAGGTCAGGCTGGCCAAATGAAAAACTGCTCTTCTTTAGAAAAGGCTAATATCATCTGCAGCAGCAGCTACAGAACAGCATACGCTGTCAATCCAAACCAGCACGATGAAAATTATTCAAATCAATCAACTAAAAACAAACACATACATAATGCATTCGCCACCCAACTTTGTTCTGTTTTCCCGGCAGGGTTCATAATCAAGGGAGTTAATAATGCGCTTTAAAATGCAAATATACATGTTTTTAACCTTTGAAAGGCCTTGCTAAATAAAAAAATAATAAAGTTCTACCAGGTGTAGTTCATGAAAGCTCTTAGGTGGAAAGCTTTTGACTCACAAATTCCAGTGTAAGGCAGAAGGAGATTGTAAAGAGAACAACACCTATGTCTCCATAGGTTCTCCAAGATCCTTGAAAGTCCTAAGCCAGCGTTCACTGGTGTGTCCCCCCACCTCCTGCATACAGGCAATGCAGAAATAAGCAAACGGCCAAATCATTCAGGGAAAAAGTCAGGTACTCTCAACATCAGCCTGCAGCTGACCCCCAGGATCTCTTAAGTCCTAAAACCGGCACCTTTTGTTATTCTTCAGGCCTTTTTCATTGTGTTAAAAGACATGCAATTGAATTCTCTACACTCCTGTCTAGAAGGGCACCGGCCATTGGCCCTCTTCAGTCAGCAGGGACAAACAGGCACCTTGTGCTCCAGCAGCAGATCTCCCAGCACACTGAGTCTCTACATCTGGAAAATATTTGCTTCTTAAAGCATCATTCCAACTGTGCGCTGTTGGCAGGAATTCCTGCTGCGCAGACTTTTGGTGTTTATTGGGAGAGCCCCGCGTGCTGGTGCAAGGATGCCCAGAGGGAGCCCTGGGAAATCCTCCCGAGCCTCACAGCCGGGCTCTCTCTAGGCTGCAAGCTGGCGCTGTATTTGAGCAATGTGCCCTAGCTTCTGTCTGTGCGGATGCACAGGCCACTCCTCTGTGCTGTCTGAACACCTTCAGTTTCTTCCACTATCCAGCTGTTGCCTTTGTGAGAATAAATCTTGAGTTGATTGGTTCTTAAAAGCCTTCAAATTGCTAGCAATTCATTAATGCTAAATTTGGTAGGTTCTCACAAAAAATTCCTATAGATTAAGTGAGTATTGTCTAACTCTGAGAAAAAAGGCATTGTTAAAGTTAAAATAATGTTATGCAGCAACTACGAAAAGAGAATTAAAACTGGATTTTCTTGAGCATTCAACTGAAATTTTAGTGGACTTTCAACTCATTCCTAAAACTTCCTGATGTCAGGAAAGTAGTTAGATTTTATAAAGGACATCAAAATCGTCTTGCAAACATCCTCCCTAGTCCCTCATACTATTCTCTCTGGATAGTCTTGACTCCATTTCCAGGACCAGGATTTAGCCAGGATATATGTGAACCAATCAGGGTAACCCGTACCCTTGACACCTTTACTAGTTCAGGTAACTTGGGCCTAGGTAATTAGCACGTGAAACAGTCCTTGCTAAGTGGTTGGGGGAAGCCTGTCTCCTCTCCTTTCGGTTGTGAATGAGGAGAGCAGGTGGCCCCAGCGGAAGCTGGCAGCCAGGGGGCGAAACCAGCCTCAGGGCAGAGCTGATGAATGAGGAAGGTGGGCTCAGAGGTCCGTTTCTCACAGAGTCGGTACCCCCCTCAGTCTCATCTCCACCCCCACGCGGTGGCTGGACATTTGAGCCCCAAATCCCCACTTACTGTTTGGTTCAGTTTGGGCTGGGTTTTTTGCTTCTTGCTTCCAAAAGAATTTCAGCCGACGTAAAGGAAGGTGCGATCTGAGTACCCACAAGTTTCTCCAGCCTTCCGTGGTAATTCTTTATTTTCATGCTGTAATTCCAGCCCTCACCCCGGGAGGCTGCTAGAAGGGCCGCGAGCTCTCCAAGGGCTCTGGAGCGGCCAGGGAATGAGTCTTTCTCTTGCCCCCTTGTTGCCTTTTCTCCCGTGGTTGGGGCCACTCTCATAATCTCAGTTCTCTTTCTCTTTCCCTTCTTCAGTTTCAGGATGACCGCTCTGCTCTTTCTGGGACAACTGCAATCCCAGCCGGGAAGTTTCAAGTCAGTGATCATAACAATCTCTGCACTGGGGGAAGGCAGCCTTTTATTTAATTACGGAGAGAATCATTGTCGCTCTGTAGCACCTCATTGCCTGAATCCTGCACCCCACTCCCCCAAACACCACTGTAGTTCAAAGTTTGGTGCTTTATCTTGACTAAAAATTCATTAAAATATTTTCCCCAAGAAATGGTCAGTTTTCTCTAAGGACGTTGCAGCCACCCCCATTAATACAGAATCCACTGCAGTTGTTTTATGCTAGTACATATATAAACACTAGACAAGAAACTGTGATTATGGCTGAACTTTTTCTAATGCCTGAAATTGATTTCTGTGTTTTAAATAATAATGAATACAATTTGAGAAAACGATTAGAGGATATGAACTATGTCTTGTTGACTAACATAGCACAATATAATGAATACTCAGAAGTTTAATAAATATTACTTAATGTTTAGGTATAAAGTCAGTAAAACAAATTTCTTATTTTATTGGAATTCTCTTTTGGATATAATTTAGCAGATACAATTCTTTCTATACTTTCTATTACATTATTTTTTCATTAAGAAAGGCTTTGTTAAATCTCCCTACTCATCAAAAGTGCTTTCATCTGATTTATTGCTGTATTTCATCAGGGAAGGTCTAGGCAAGTAAACATCATTGGGGAAGTATATGAATCTGGAAGATAGTATTATGATTAATATTATGCTTTAATTAAGTTACATTGACATTCATAATACATCTCTATCTGGCTGATAAGAACGAATATTTTCTTGGATATAGAACAATGCGTATTACAGGCAGACAGTGATCAACTACTAGTACTTGGTTTTAGTACTTCAGATAAAATGGATCATACTCTATGGGGAAATTATAGAACTAATTATAAAGAGCAATGATGCTCTGAAAAATAGATTCTAAGCAGGAGATAATTATAACAGTTACTGATAAGTCTAAAATTTTAAAATCTAAAACTTTTCATGAGTGGGTCAGATTTTAACATTGTCATTTTCTCTTCAAGAGCCACCATGATTGAGCGGCTTCCAAGATAACTCAACGTGCAACATACTACATAAAGTGATAGGGTCAGATACCATTTCTGCTCATGGTGAAGATCATTCCAATATGCCTCCCCCCTTTTTTAAAAATATGTCTTTATTAATTTAAGAGAGAGAGATAGAAATATCAGTGATGAGTCATTGATCGGCTGCCTCCTGCACGCCCCCTACTTGGGATCAAGCCTGAGGCCTGGGTATGTGCCCTGACCAGGAATCAAACCTTGATCTCCTGGATCATAGGTTGATGCTCAACTGCTGAGCCACACCAGCCGGGCTAGGTCCACTTCTGAACATCAACAGAACTCAAGTCAACCCAGCCCCGATACACAAAGTATCTTCTTTTCCTTACAACCAGCAATTAACCACAGGCTGTAAAAACAAATGGAATTACTGCAGAGCTTGGTGCTTCCAGGCTCATTATATTGTGCTCTCAGGTCATCTTCACCTTCCCTACACCTTCCACCACACAGACATATATACATTCATTGAATCTTTGCCAACATACTTTTATTCACACCACTCTCTACCTTGTTCGATTTGTTACAGACACTAATATTCTTTTTGTTCCTCAAACATACCAAACTTGATCTTACCTGGGGGCCTTTAGTGGCTGTCATCTACTGGCAGGCTCTTCCTTGTATGGTTAACTCCCATTCAGGTCTCAGAGCAAATATCCCATTCCCAGAGAGTCTTTGCCTGATGGATGAGTCATGTTAAAGTTGCTCACTTTCCCTACTCACAATCACATTACCCTCTTTTTTCCCCCTATAACTAGCCAAAATAATCTTCGTTTATTTGGCTAATTGCCCATCTCCTTGTTCACATTCTAGATCAAAGTCAGCTTTCCCAGGGCAGAGATGTTGTTTGTCTTTTTCCCTTTATAACCCCTAGCTTCTAGAAGGTACTCGAAAATATTTGTTGAATGAATGAAAAAATGAGTGAATGAATGAAGGTACGAATGAAATTAAGTAAAAATCACAGGTGTACATCTTTAGAAAGGAGGAAGGGGTACCCCCCCCAATAGGCTTTCATGGTAGAAAAAGCTTCATGGACTGGTTTTATGGCTCGGGTTACAAGAACCTCCTCTCCCCAACACCGCCTTCTTGAGTTATTGGCCAGTTGCCCTCTTTTAAGGATGGAGCCTGAAAGATTCACTTCAGATCAGGAATAACCCCATCAATTAGATTTCTCTTTCCCCTCCATATATTCTGGCACCGGAACTAATGGGGAGGCCACTCAACCGTAAATCGATTTGTAGTGAGCGACTGATCAGAAAACGCACAAAAGCTACAGAGGCAGGAGGCCTCATATTTCAAGATTTTTGGAGCATTCTGCTGTCCTTTCAATTTCCTGCACTTGTACCTATTAAAAGGGAAAATACTAAAGTGTTCTTTTGGGCGTTAGGTGTTAGCACTACTCCTTGAAGAATACATTCATTTTTAATATTTGTCTGGAATAACCTATTGATTTTTAGGCAAGAAAACAGAAATGTGTTCTATTCTTTTACCTTGATTTCCCCAAGTCTTACATGTCCTGAAAGCGATGACATGATCAGGATGCGAACCCTTTCTTGCTCAAGCTCTCCTTCTCTCTACCTGTTCATGCTTTGCGCACCCAGAAACTTAAATTAGTAGGAATGGGCGCCAGAATATGGAGGAAGACCCTGGGCAAACTCACCAGGAGGTGGCAGGAATTCTTGAATGTGTATGTGTATATGTGAAAATATCTATTTCCTGTCTTAATACAAAAGGATTTAGAGCAGTTGATACGAAAAGGCACAAATAAGCTCTCACATTCCATCCAGCCAGCCAAATAAAAGACGGAGGGACACAGAAACGCTGCCAGGACACGCGATGTCTCTGTGTCTGAATAATTCATTTATTCATCCATTTATTGATCATCCATTCATCAAAGTAATATTCTAAGAGTTAGAAAGGCAGTTTCTTTCCCAAGTCATACTGTTCGAAGATGAACTGAGGAGCCTAAATAGTGGGACTGTAGAATCCCTGGGCAAATATACTTCTTCAAAATTATAATGCGTCAGCCCTGTTCCCCAAAAGGCCAAAGAAGACCCCAAAGCTATTAAGCCAGTGCTTCTCAAACTTTAATGTTCATGAGAATTACGTATGGAATTCTTTTAGAATGGAGGTTCTGATTCAGTAGGTCAGGGTGAGGTCAGAGACGCTGCTTTTCTAACACGCTCTCAGGTGACAATGCTGCTGCTGCTGGTCTGTGGGTCACATTTTGAGGAGCAAGGGTTAGGTGAGGAAGACCCGCCCGGACCCAATTGGCTTTATACTCTCTGATACGCTGCCCTCTTGTGGCTCCTGGAGGAACTGCCCTCTGCGCAGGCATTTTTATTCTTCAATTAAACATCAGCAATCATTCTCTAATTACCCCAGGTAAATACTTTCCAAACTTCAGTCTCCTCAAAACACTTTCATATTTTCCCGTATCTACATGTCACTCCATATTTCCACATAATTTCTAACATATCCATATCTAACCTCTTCTCCAACTATTTTAATTGACTTTCTTTTCCTTAAGTAGATTTGTTTTCAAAGGAAACTTTATATCATTACCTCAAATGAAAAGAGCAGTATCATTTTTCACAAATACAAGGTAACTGTAAAAATAATTGAAAGGAAAACAAGACAGTGTTCAAAAGTCCAGGTGGATGTCCTCCAAAGCTCCAAGCCCAAGTCTTTGTTAAAGGGAGATTAACAAGTAGTAGAGAGTGTTAAAGACTCAGGTAACTAAGCTGACTTTCGCTTTGATAACATCAGGGGTTTGAAAAGGAGCTGACTACAGATTAAGTACTGTGCAATTCAATGTATTTAATGCAGTGGCACCTCCTAAATCATCTCTTGGGGAACTTGCTGTAGATAACGTGTTGAGGGTTTTGTTCTGCATATTCATGTCATTTGTACTTGAGAAGTGTATTTATAGCTCTAAGCTAATCACTGTCACACCAGGATTGGTCTAAGGCAAAATATGTGTGAGTGTAGCCAATGGCGTAGAGACATCCTGGGTTCTTTATTAGACAAACATGGTTTATTTCTGCACCGATTCACTGTCAGTTTTCTGAATGCTACTAGAATTTCTACCTGGAGTCATAAATAAGCTTGTTCTCATTCATGCGTCCTTTCAAGAAGTAGTAATTGAGTTCAAAAGTACAAAGCTTTGAGGAGGGTCGTAAATGAACTCTACTTCCCTTCAGATGACTAATCAGATCAATGCTGAGTCCATCTCCCTTTACCAATGAGTGAGATGCACAGAGAGGCTAGCAGATTGTAGAAAATAAGCTCTTTTTTTCCTTAGTAGAACTACAAGGAGGTAGCTTTCCTCTCCTTCCATACATAAGTGAAGTGTGATTGCTACCGGCTACTGTAGATCACCATAGTGCTCCTTCACCAGCAAGGGTAACAAGCCTTTGAGTGGAGCGGGTCTTGTGGATGGCGGATCAGACAGCAGGAAGCTAGGTCTTCAATGACATTGTTGATTGCAGAATTGCCACCTCTCAGGCCTGCCCCGGCCATCCTCCTGAGTTAATGGATTTCTTTCATGTTTAACCCAGCATAAATTTGGCTTCCAGAACATGTAATCAATAGCATTCTAACTGACAAGAAAGATACAAAGGAAGTATGAATTCTAGGATTTTTAATCTAGCTGGGAAACCATAACACATAAAAGTTAAATATCAGTGTGTTTCGGCATAAGTCAAGACTTGTATGGTCATGGTCTGATTCTTATTAAGCACCTAGTATGAACCAGGCTCTGTGCCCCATGTTTTACATACATCGTCTCATCCAGTGGCTTTCAAACAGTAAGTAGACGTTGTTATCCCAGCTTTAAGGCCAAGGAAGTAAAGGTTCAGACAACTGTGGACTGTGACCAGTTTCACAGTGAGTGAGCTGACACTGTGGTTTCAAATTTTACGTCTTTTCCACAGGGTTCCTGAGAGAGGGAAATTAAGTAGAAGTCAGTGTAGCCAATTAGCCAGATAGTAGAAAAAAGAGTGGCTTTGAGTTCGGATAGACCAGGCCTCTGCTTCTTACTGTAGTATAACCTTGGATAAACTACCTAATTTCTCTGAGCCTAGTTTTTTGTTTGTTTAAAATATAGAATAACTATACCTACCTCATATGGTTCTTGCTTGAACGGGTAAGATGATATACCTATAACGAGACCACGCTGCTCAGATGGAGGCTGGTGTGCGTATGACTGGGGTGTGGGAAGGGTTTGACGAAGGAGCTGAAATACCACACTCACATATTATTTGCGGGGAGGTGCCTCTGTGTTTGGGCAGGACCAATGCTCATTCATAAAGAAGTATTGTTGCGCCCTGGCTGGTGTGGCGCAGTTGTCTGGAGTGCCTTCCCGTACACCGAAAGTGGCCGGTTCGAGGCCGGGTTAGGGCACACTCCCAGGTTGTGGGTTCCATCCCTGGTTGGGACGCATATGGGAGGCAACTGAGTGATGTTTCTCTCTCACGTCAATGTTTCTCTCTCTCTCTCTCTCTCCCTCCCTCTGTCTAAAAAAATAAAATACAAAAATACAAAAAAGAGAGCAGAAAGACATTAAAGAAATGTTGTTACTTCACAAGACGTTGCCACCGATACTCATTTTTAAGGCTTATAGAATGAAGCTTTACTTGTATATCCTGCTACATTTCATTCTTTGGCTTAAAAAGTTTATTTTTAATTCAGTGTCCTTTGGGAAATAGAAAATGGAAAGTTCAAATGTACCCAGGTTTTGATTTTGAAGCAGTAGGTATTTGGAGATCAGCAGCTGCGGCGCAGAGCTCTTACACATCCATCCTCGGGGTACCGGAGGAGCAGAGGCCATCGTGTTCCTGTTGACCGGTGAAAAGCCCCCAGGCTGAGGCCAGGACAAAAAGCTGAGGAATGAAAAGGACGCTGCAGTCCCAGCCCCGGGCTGAGGCCTGCCTCCCTGCTGCTGACCGCAGGACTTTTCCACGCGCCCCGTCTTTTCATTTATGAAACATGATCTTCCGCAGACTGTGTGAGATGGACTTTGGGCCTTTCACCCTGCAGGAACTTCTCGCCCACTTTCCTGATCCTCCTGAATTTGCGCTTTCTTGAAAGTGAACTTTTAAGTCTTGGGAAATGATTGTTTTTTCAATCGACTGCTGCTGCCCAAAGAGTCTCTGGCTCCCTTCAGTGACTCAGCACCTTAGAGAGAAAAATGGTTCTGGAGGGGATGTTAAGACAGGCCACGGGGAAGAAAGAGATCAGATGCCGCCTTCGGGAAAGTCGAAACACCAGACTTAAATATTAGAGAAAAACCAACGGATGATGGAAATCCTGTACGGACAATGGAGAGGAGAAAGAAACCTGGGGGCTGCCTTAGGAAGGAGCAGGGCAGGTACCTGAACAAAGGGCCTGGTCACTGACTGCGCTGTTGGTGGTGGTGGGGCCTCTGCAGAGCCTCCCCTCCTTTGTTCTGATTCTTGACTTTGTCTTCTCTTTGCTGAAGTTGAAAGTTTGTAGGTAGAGGAGTTTGTGTAATGAGCAGGTTCAATGCAGAATTTGAATTTGGAAAATTTCAAAGAAACAGAAAAAAGTCACTGTTACCTCCTGTCTGATTCATCCACTTAAAACCAAAGCAGCCGGCCTAGTCCCTGAAAAAACAGTCCATTTTAGGTTGTATCTATTGTCACAGTGGATCTTGGCAGAACTGTTCCTGTACCTGGGACATGAACTCAGCTATTCTTCCTGAAAACAAGTAGAGGGAAAGGTCTTCCATTTGTCATGTTCTCATCAAGACAGCAACTCTTGAATCACTGTAGATTGTTCTAAAACACAGAACGAAACAACAATCCTCTCCTCTTCATTGTGTTGACTTGAAATTATAGTCATAACTTCCCACCACAAATTTGCTTTTATTTACTCATTCATTCACTCACATCTCCCTTCCTTCTCCCTATCTGCTTTGAAGAAGTATATAAAAATGAAAAAAAAAGGGGGGGAGGGAATCAATTTCTGAATAAAATCAGAGACCTGTACACCCAACGTACATTCATGCATTTGCTGGAGGAACACCATATATTTGGCCCAGAGCTTTACAGCATCTAAGGCAGAGGGGTGTGTGTGGCCTGTAGTTTTAAAATTGATAATACAAATTACAGTGTCCATAAGATTACAGCAAACTCCTTCCGTAGAAAGATCGTGGTGATTTTTGACCCAAGGAAAAAGTCTCTCCTGAAGTGTAACAATGTGGAGAGCAACTGTTTCAACAGCACTTCTACATTTAATGCAATATTGGGTTTCATAGGATTGTTACTTATAAGATCCCTTAACACAAGCTAATGCTTTCATGGCCAAATTCAGCTCCGTAAAGGTAATCCTGTAAGGAGCTCAACAACACGGTTATAGGATACAGCTGTAAGATTTGGTGGTAAAATGTCAAGTCCCAGAGAAATGATAGACTATACGGCCATCTGGGAGTTTTACCTCCAAAAAAAATTTTTTTTTTTTTTTTTTTTACAGTCAAGCTTTTTATCTGTTTTGGACAGCAGAGTTCAAGGTTATGCTCTGTGGAGAGATGCTCAAGTATAGATAATCTATGACGACAATGAAGGGCACATCTATCAGAGTCAGCTGAGCTGATGGTAGAATTGACATTTTCTTATGAAAACTAAGGAGTTTAGTCCAGAGAAAGGGCTCGGTAGGAGGCCTCTACCCCTGGGGAGATGTGCCTGTGATTGTTTCAGCCATAAGCAAAAACAAAAACAAAAGACTCCTTTCTCTTCAATGCTAGAAATTAGAAAAAGTTTAAGATTTTTTTATGCTTTACTATGCCTTATTTTTTAGAATTTAAAGATAATATATGGCCATTTCAAAAATTTAGAAAATACAGAGAAGCATAAAGACAAAAAGTTAAAATCATCTTTTATTCAACCACTGGAGATCATCAGCATTGACATTCTATTTTCTATATTTTTAAAAGTACAAAATTGGGATTTTAGTGTATAGCACTCTTTCATCTCATATTATATTATGAGCATTTCCCCATATCATTAAATATTTATTAAATCATTATTATATTTTATTATTGCTTGATATTTCATTGCATGGGCAAACCATAACTTAGTCATTTCATTATTTGGGGCATATTATTTGTTTGTTTTTTTGTTTGCAAACATTCTGGTCAGGGGACCCATCTCTTACTTTGCTTCTGCAAAGATACAGTCTCTGCAGTCAGACTGCTTGGGTTCAAATCTCAGTTCAACCACTGTATGACCTTGAGAAAGTTGCTTAACCTCTCTGATTCTCAGTTTTTTCATCTGTCTAGTGGGAATAATATCAGAGCCCGTCTCCTAGAGTTTTTATTATAGCTGTTGTCTATTAAAGAGCTATCACATAGAAAGGCTTACCAAGTGATAGCTATTATGATGATTATCTTCAAGAGGAGCCTATCCAGAGTTGTCACATCAAAGATCCAAGTTCAGGTCTTGGGTATCAAGATCCCAGGTATTGCAACCTGCTTCTAAGAGAATTGGAAGCTTCAGGAGGAAAGGAAGAAGGTAGCCATTACGATGAACATTTCAGTATTTAAAATAAAGGTAAAGAGGAAAGCAATGAAATATCTTGGGGTTCAATATTAGTTTGTTAGGGGGTACCAGAACAAAGGACCGCAAAGTGGATACTTTTATTGTCTCACAGTTTTTTGTAACTTTATGTTTCACAGTTCTGGAGGCTAGAAGTACAAAATCAAGGTGCCAGCTGGGTCGGTTTCTCCTGAGGGCTGTGAGGAAAGGATCTGTTCTGGGCCTCTCTTCGGCTTGGAGATGGCTCACTTCTCCCTGTGTTGACTCACATCATCTTTGCTCTGTGTGTGTCTCTGTGTCCAAATTTTGCTTTTTATAACAACACCAGTCATATTGGGTGAGGGCCCAATTCAATGAGTTCATTTCAACTTGATTACCTCTGTTAAGACCCCATCTACTAAGTAGGTCACATTCTGAGGTACTGGGGGTGAAGACTTCAACACAGGAGTTTTGGGAGGGACACAAACTCTTAACAGGCGCCAAAATAAGCTTCATTTTACCTTCCTCTTTGGAAGAAAATCACTTCATCGAGAAAGACAAGAACCACACCTGTTCTAACTTTTTAAGTAGCCCACAGTAGCATCAAAAGCATGGGTGCGCAATATAAGCTCTCTCTGAGAGCCAAGGTGCTGGCCAAGGCTCGGATGCAGGGAGAGACTCAGATTGGATAACAGAGAGGTCTGCGGGCCGTTTTGTCAAATTCTACCACTCAAATGGTCTGTCTCTTCATCAAGCAATTCTTCATGAGTCCTGAGGTGTTCATTATACTCCTGAGTCAGCTACATGAACATTTTACAAGACCTGCAAGATACGGTAGCGTGAAGTTTGATATTGTTTCAAGTCTAAAGGGACTTCATGTCCTTGGTAAAAATCAGAGAACAAAACTGAATGTCTGATGTGACTAAACAATGGCTTAAACAGATAGGAGAAACGGAGAAAATCATGGAGAAAATGTTTTGTTTCCTACAATTCAAAACTAAAGCAATAAGCTAATATGTAACTATAAATTTAATTGGCTGAAGGAAATAAGCATTCTAGGAGGAGATCATATGTAGGACTCAAATAATGCAAGAATATATAGGACTGGATGTTCAGGGCAATGAAAACCTAATGGATCAGCAATAACTGAGCAAATATCCTTGGGAGGGGAGATGGAGATTCAGCTTTACTGAGCCTATTCTATCCTAGTCATTCTTCTTACTACCAACTAATAGAATCACGATTGAAGTTAAATCGCCCCTAGATTTACAGAGCCGCAGGGCTTGAAGAGGCATTAAATGTGAAAGTGGCAAGCAAAGAACTACTGACAAAATTACAACTCAGAGTCTCCTGTCTTTGAAGATGGTTCTAAATTCCGAAACTTGTACAAGGCTCAGTACTCAAGCTCCAGTACTCTTGCTTGAATGTCCAATCTAAAGGCTCAAAACTGATCCTGTGGCATCTCGGAGCACGACAGATTCAAAGGTTCTGCCTTCAGATTAGATTTTGACTTCCCTGATCTAAGGAGCAGCTGATCACACGATGGTGCCTGGGATCTCCCTGGTCTGTGCAGGAGTTCAGCATGCAGCATTACTCAGGTGCAATTTTACCTCCAGTGCTGGACAGTGTTTGTCCAGAGGAGGGGCCGAGAACTGAAGAAGCTTTAGAAAGGAGAGGAAACTGAAAGTAGGACAGCACTTCGAAGCACATTTGTCCCAGTGGCTTTGGGTATGTTATCAGATATTTGAGGAGTTTTAATGTTTTCTAGCCTTTCTAGTTGAAACAGGGTTTCCTCCTTTTTTAAACATCAAACGATGCCACAGGTAATTTAGGAGCAAGGCAGAGTAGGTTTTTGATAATATTTTACCCAGCTTTAGATAGAATTGGACAGCAGGAAATCATAGCGCTTTCTGAGAAATGTTTGCTGGTGTATTTTGCTTCCAAATTGCTGTCAGTTCTGACGTGTGCAAACACTGAGGCTGCTTGGGAATCTTCCTCTTAGTTTATAATAAGCCAAATGCGGAGACATCATTCCCTGGACCTTGAAATGATATTTATAATTAATTCATGATTTGTTTCAAGTGCACCCAATTTAGTGAATGAGTAATTTCCATCCCCTCACCAGAAAACTTACATGCAGAGGGATCTACCCAAATTTTAGTTTTACAGTTGTAATGGAAACACACAAAGAAGGGTATATAAATAAAGGGGCATGAGAAACTCCATGTCATAAATATTTTATTCTCAAGTTTATATTGCTCTCTCCATCACAAAGACCTGTAATATATGTCTGAAATATGTGTCTGTAACAAACCTTCCTAACAGATACTTTGTATGAATAACGAATATGGCTTAGTGACTTAATTTAACGATTCTGGGGGTTTTTTTGGTAAGGTAGCAAGGACTTTGATTCCTGAAAAATTGGTCCACTGAATTCTTAATATATTTAAGAATAAGAATGAGCTAGCTATTGCCTCCTGTTTGAAAATCAAAATTAGAATGTCTTTCCTCCAGTAATTTATCCCATGCTATAAATAGTATTTGCTCATATTAACAAGGAACTGGCCTACTTTTCTTTAACCAAGAGATAAAAGGTAACTGACTTTCCAATTACTGAGTACTGCTCTTGCTATCAACTTGTCTCGTTTTATAAATATATTGAAATAATTTAAATTCCAAACCTAGGGGGGAAAAAACTGGTAGAACTAGAATTCCCTGCCTTTCTTATCAGGAGAAACAGGAAAGTATGCCTAACAACATATCTGGTTCCTCAGCATTATAGCTCCAGAGGAAATATTTGGAAATATTTTTAATTAAAACCCAACAAAAGGTAAATTGCAGAGTGAATGACAGAAAAAACCGAATGCCAACTTTATCAGAAGGAATCCATTAGGGAGACCCATTAAAACTAGGAATTCACGGTGACTTGTGGTTCTGAGAGACAGAAAGTGGGTCTACTACTACTCAGAAAATATTTCACAGCAATATAAAATAAATTCAACAAGTGCAGATAATTCAATTGGACATCTTAGTTCTCTGGACATTCAGGGACAAGTCATGTCCTGCTGGGGTTGGCACCTGGGCTGTGTACTGGGAGATCCCGAAGAGAGGGGGGTATATCTACCTCTTTTGAAGTCCCAGGAAAAAAAAGATATATGCTTATTGTAAAACTTCAAAAGTCACTGAAAATATCCAGTGAGAAAAATGAAAGTAAACTATGATCCAATCCCTTAGAGATAATTCATTGTTGACAGTTTGATAAATTGTCTCCTAACCTTTTCAGGGGCTAGCAATATCTATTATTTACCTTTCTATTTTAGACAGCAAGGTAGGAATATTTTTGTTATATTAACTGCTGACCTTAAAATTCATCATAGGTTGAGGCTGGTAAAATATCTTAATAAATAATTGAATTAAAAGGGGAAGGCTTAGAGGTGTTGGCCAAGGTGTAGGTTGATAACCGAACTTCAGAAAATAGGGCAGAATTGCTCTTCCTGAGAGAGGGAGAGGAGGTTGTTTTTTCCCCCAAGAATGGGAAGAGGGCAGAGCTGAGAAGAAATAATCAGGGGAAGTAAATGAGGGAGAGGAGAGAGGAGCCTGAGGATGCTGCGAGACTCAGCACTGCATGGAGGAGTAATGAGAATTCACGGTACTGGGGTGCCAAGAAGTGGGTGGACACCAGCACTCTCTCATGGGTATTTCATGCCATTTGGTTCATTCCTAGGCTCCCAGTGGTTCAGTAAAGACTATTATATCCGCAAAAAAATTGGTGTGACTGAGCTTTTCTTGAAGTTGTGTGAATGGAGACCACCCCAGAGGAGGCTGTGAGGCATAAGTCCCTTCCTCCTTTGCCCCCTGACCCCCTTGAATTCACAGAACACCTGGGAAGGTTTTAGAATCTATAAGGCTTGAAAATGGGGTTGGGTGTTTAACCACCTTTACCTTTGAGGGTTATAATTACTCTAATCCAAACCATGCTGGCGAGGCCCCTCCCCAGCCTTCTTTACTGATTAAGATGGAATCCCCTGCAAAGAATGTCTCTCAGATATTTCTAATGGTTTTTGGTACCTAACATGCACTGACGAACACGTCCCTGAAACTCTTCCCCTTGGGTCCCCTCTTTCCATCAAAATACTTTCACATCATCCAAACTACTACCACCAGCGTGGACACGAGCTCTCCAGTAATTTCCCCTCAGCACGCCTCAGACCTTACAGAAAGACAGGGGCGAATGGAAGGGAAGCCCAACACGAAAAATAAATTCCTGCTGCAGTCAAGTTCAGCATGCCTGGGATCCTCTACGGCCCGAACCATCTTCCTGACTTGTCACCAGCTTGTCTCCACGTGGTCTCACCATCTCCAAGTCTCGAACCCAGAGAAAGAAGGAAATGTTTTTCTTACCTCAGTCTAATTCCAGCTCACCAAATCTTCACTTTCTGTCCTAGGCTGAATCTCTCCTTAGCGTGATTGGCAGTGAAGAACATCCACCTCTCACAAGCGAAACCCAACTCAGACTCCAAAGTGAGACCTGGCTCTGTGTCCCTAAGAAGAAAATCACAAAGATGATGCTTTTCCGTCATCTGGGTTAGATGGCTTTACCCTTGGTTAACGATGTAACATTATTTTTATAAGAGAAACATGTAAAGTAACTGTAATACAGTGTGCTATTCCCATTTCCTCATTCACTTGACAATGTATAGTATCCACCATTCCATGTAAGTACATATTCCCACCCTTCTTTCTAACAGCTCTATGCGACTCCACTAAATGATCATTCTGTGGTCTATCCATGAACATGTTGGTAATTTTTAAAACATGTTGCAAGTATTTATTTTAAAATACTTTAATAGATATGGAAGTGGAATGTATAATTCAACATTTACTGTCCAATGCCTTTTAAAGTTGTAGTCAAATATCTATAACATAAAACCTACCTTTTCAGGCATTTTAAGGGTACAGTTCTGTGGCTTTAAGTACATTCACACTGTCCAGCAACCACTACCACCCATCCTCAGAACTTTCCCATCTTCCCCGACTGAAACTATGTCCATTCAACATTAACGCTCCATCTCCCCTTCCCTCAGCTGCTGGAACCAACATGCTTCTGCTTCTATGAACTTGACTACTCCAGGTACCTTGTATAAGAGGATTCTTACAATATTTGTTCCTTTGTGCTTGGCTTATTTCTCTTAGCATAATGTTTCCCAGGTTCATCTGTATTGTGGTGTGTATTAGAATTTCTTCCTTGTTAAGGCTGAATAATATTCAGTTGGATATGTATGCTACATCTAGTTTATCAATAAACACTGGATCGCTTCCAGATTTGGCTACTGTGAACAATGCTGCAATGGACACGGATGCACAAATTATCTGTGCGAATCCCTGATTTCAGTTATTCTGGGAATATGTCCAGAAGTGAAATTGCTGGGTCACATGGAATTACCATGTTTCATTGAGTCACCATGTTTAATTTTATGAGGAATTCCCATATCTTTTTCTACAGTGGACATTTGGATCATTTTTAATAATACAAAAACAGCTCTATACATATATCTCTGCACAGTCATGCAAAGTATTCATGTAGGATAAAGTCCTAAGAGTGCAGAAGTAAAGTTACTGAGTCAAAAACATCTTGAAAATATTGCCAAATTTACTTCCCAGAAGACTGTACTAATTGACACTCCTACCTGTAGTACCGAAACACCCTGTTTCATCATACTTTCAAAAATTTCACACGAACTTTTAATATTTGCCAAGATAATCAGTGAAATTTTTAGCTTGTTAAGGCTTGTGTGTGTCTGTAATCATTAGTGACATTGGACATGTTTTCAATGTTCTCTGCCCGTTTGCATTTGCTCCTCTGAGCTTTGCTGATTTACGTGCTTTGCCGATTTATGTGCTTTGCCGATTTTTCATTGGGTTGTCTTTTTCTTAGTGACTACAGAGAGCTGTTTGCAAATTAGAAACTTAGCATTTTTGTCTTCACAAATACTACGCATTTTTTCAGTTTTTGCCTTCTGACCATAATTGCGGAAGTCTTTTATAAATAATTTCAGAGTTTAAATCCTTATAGCATTGTCTTTTCTTTATGGCCTCTGGTTTCGTTTTATGCTCATCAGTGCTTTCCTCACTCCAAGAGATATTAAAATATTAATTCTCATTTATTTTCAGTATTTTACTGTCTTTTAAAATTCAATTCCTGGATTTTACTGGAATATATCTTGGTGTGAGGAGAGAAGTAGGACTTTGTGTATTTTCTCCAAATGGTTAATTAGTTGTTCAAATCCCTTTTGCTTGACCAATTCAAAATACCGATATTAGCATTTACTAAAATATCACATATTGCTGCTTGTTTGTCTTTCTATTCTGTTGATATACCTCTCTTTTACTGTGCTGATAGCATACAGTTTTATTTGTTATGGCTTCACACCACCTTTAAACACATATTAAATCTATTCCTTGCCTTTAGTGCCCTTATTTTAATTTTGCTATTGCTCTTGTCTATTTTCACTCGCACATCCTTTCAGATAGATTTTAGAAACATTTGGTTAAGTTTATTAAAAGTCCATTGAACGTCACTGAATTTCTGGGTTAATTTAGAGAAATTGACATCTTATAATACTGAGTCTTTTTATCCGGGAACAAGACATTTTTATCTATTTATTAAAGCTACTTTAATTTATAGTTATCTCTTGATGACTTGCCGTTGAAAATAAGTCTTAATTTCAAGTGTTTGTTGAGAACTACCTGTTCTTTTTGATGATCTCCTTTGTTTTTCTTAACTGCTTTTATTCTCATCATCTACATTCAAACTGTAACTCATTAGGAATTTGGAAGCAAAAACTTTAGAATAAAAATATCTAATTAAACTTCTACCTGAGAAGACAGAGACAGAGATAGCAACACTCCTGGCGGCAGCTGTTCCAGGCCTCATGTTTCCCGTCGGTTGGAGGGTCGCCCAGGCCCTCTCGGGGGGGGGGGGGGGGGGGGGGAGGCACAGCAAGAAAGGAAGGGATAGTGGATAAAGCCTAGTTCCTGCAGAATCGGAATTTTCAAGTGGGGCTTCTTTATCTTATTTCAAATGTTGTAAATTCTAGAAAATGAGATGTGCTCATGACCCCAGATGAATAAAAGGTCTTCTGAACACAAATATAAATGATATTTGGGGATATGCAGAGTGCTACTTACACTCCCTCCAGTAGCATGAATGACTAACTGCCTACTAGCAATATTCCAAAATTGCTTTCATTCTGGAAAGGAAAATTAAAGCCTTTTTAAAAAGTGGAATGAAATTTGGGTTGATGAAACCTGAGGAAAATGAGTCAATCTCCTATGAAACTATTTTTGATGCATTTATAAACACCATAGTGCAATATAAATGATCTTCATTACTGGCATCTCTGGAAAGATTGATAAAATTCTTTTGTAGTGTACAGTTTACAGGATAAGTCCAAAGAATGAAATAAATATGTTTTAAAGTAAATATACAGTGAATTTACAGTAAAAGGCCAAGGAATGGAATAAAAATATTTTTTAAAAGAATGTCACAATCACCACTAGAGGGTACAATAAGCAGCCTTTCTTCCAGAGACTTGAGCAGAAGAATATTACAGAGAAATAAAAGGCAATTGAGAATCACAGTACTTGAAACAACCTCTATAGGTCATCTGGAAGAGAAATGGTTTTTTGGAAATGTTCGTCAGACCTGACATCTAGCCAAGGGCAGAGGGTATCACATGATTTACAAGGGCACAATTTGACTTTGGTAAAAGTAAAGTGAGTTTATCAAGGAATACTGAAATGTTTCTGAAGTAATTACAGGGAAAAACAAACAAGCCTTTTATATACATGGAACTGCACATCCATCTCGCTCAGCAAGCCTGTTGTTTAAAGCTCTGAGAGTGATTTTTCTCTGGAAAGATAAACTCCACGAGGGCTTAGAAAACAAAACAATGACATAGGTTTTCAAAACTTCAGCAAGATCCACGTTAGCAGTAAAAGAGAGAGACAATGTTCTCAAACTAGCTAGTGACGACTGCCATGAGACAGACGCAGAGTGTACAAATTCCTTATTTCAAATATTTTACCAGACTAGTGGAGCCCATGCTGTGAAAAACAAACACATTCCTCATTAGAACTGTAAGAGCAGTTTTTTTGTTTAAGTTGGACCATCTCATCCAATGCATCACCTAATCTGCTGTAATGGTCCCTGAAAAAAAAGCTCTTTCCTTAATACATGATTTCCCCTATCTCCCATTATAAACGTGCTTCCAACCTTCACATTTTAAGTATTATTCTGTTCTCCAGAATAATCGTGCTTCTTAAAAAAACACACTGAACTTCATAATATAAGAGAAAATAAGGCAAGCAAACCTCATTATAGGAGGAAAATTTAAGCCCTCTTTTATGAACTACTTTTCTAAGTATAATGTTGCTTAACAGGTACATGGCGCCTTACAGAGTATAATGTACCTTTACAATAATCTTTTGATCTAGTCAGGTAGGTGTTTTTATTCACAGTTTCTAAGGACAAAACAGAGACTTGGAGCAGTGAGAGAGGCCTTCCTCAGTCTCCCAGTTAATAGAGTATGGAGCTGGAAAGTGGGAATTTGGGCTCCTTAATCCAGTCCTATTGCTACTACACTGTGGTGCCTACAGTGAACCAGTGTTAGAAATCCCCTTAAATGGTGCGTTGACATTTCTCTGAAAGAACTTTAGCCTTAATAAGAGAATTTTCTATTTGTCTGTGAATGTTCTTGTGTTTATGTCCAGAATGTGCAGTTACTAAGCATTTCGATTTCTCAGTCATTATAGTTCCCCAGGTCTATTTCATCATCTGGGTACAACAGCCCAGGCAATATATCACCAAAGGATTATTATATTTCTCCAGTAGTTGAAGTCCTTTGGCCTTCTTATAACATTGCCCTGTCTTGTTTTATTGATTACCTAAAAACATTCTCAAAATGTACAAAGTTGTTGAGTGTATGCTGAAATCTCCCTAGCATTTGTTAAGAATAGTTTGCAGAATTTATGTATATTACTACTCAGCAATTTAAAGCACATGTATTAGATGCTGAAAAATATTTATCATCATTTTATATTTTAATATCTTGAACAGAAATAACACTAGATGTGCTTTACAGAAAATAAAAAATACAATAATGTCTTTAACACCCTAATCATTTTAGCATGATATGGAGACAGAGTGCTATAGGCATATTCTTTCCTAGAAATATTTAATTTAAATCCCAATCTTGAACTTAATATGGCCACTGACCACTTTTAAATGGATTCCTAAATGTTGATTATAATTTCATATAAACTTGATGTGGTGAGGGTTTCAAGCCTCAGTCATTTCTCTTCAACATATTTTTGTCATGTCTATATGTCATCTGTTCTATTATTTACTGTGTACATGTTTATACATATATTCATAAAACCAAATTTTCTTTTAATGATTTTTCTAATATATATTAAAATAAATGTGTGACTTTAAAAATATTTTTTCATTAACCATTTATAGTAATTATGGAAACCATAAATGCTGCATGTACCATATTCTGTGAGACTCTAGTCTAGTAAAATGAATTCTGAACTAAGAAGTAGAGGCCTGGATTGAGGTATGAACATTACCATTTTCAAACTTTGATCACTGAGCAAGTCAATTGACTTCCCTGAGCCTGAACGTTATAAAGCTGTGAGGATTAAAGAGCTAATGAAGTAAAGATCTTTGCACATGCAATGTACTCAATGCACTGAAATGTTAGTTTCCATCCCTGAAAGGGAATTCCACTGAATAAAGACCATGTTTACCCAAGTCAAGACAGTATGATTTGGTTCCAAATACTTTCTTCTCTCTGAAATTCTTATCCACATCATATGCAGAAAAATTCTGGTAAAAGACACAAACTATTTCAGAGAGAACTGACTGTTGATGAAACCAAATGAGGAGGCAGATCCCCATTGTAAATGCTTTGTATGGACATTCACACAATTATTTATCGCATGCTCTTGGGAACCCTGTTGTTCTTTCCAAGGCTGCAAGAACAAAGGCCCACATCAAAGGGTAATGAGTCTATTGTAAGGCACTCAGAGACCTCATGGAATATAAGGACACCTAATGGCATTCAGCGAGGTCTCATGTCAACCAGAGCTGGAAAACCAACCTGTCTTCCAGATGCATCCTGGTCTCTTCTTTGTCTCTGTCTTGTTTCTGCTCATTTGGGGCTCTTTCTCATCACAGTTTTCTTTGCTCACTCATCTACGTCATGAGTCCTAAATAGCAGTAAGAGAAATCTGGTCCAGCTTGTACATTTCCATGAAGCCAGACGTCTCTGGCTCACCAACAGACAGCCTCCTCTGGGAATCCACCTCAGAAACAATGAGCTGTGAAGGGAGGGGAGATGCACTTTATTTATTGTCATGAATATATAAATTCCTTCCACTACCCAACCCTTCCTCCCAAGGTATTAATAACATTTTGCTCGGTGTTGTGGGGCACATGGAAGATCGATAGAAACACATGATTTTAAGATTGTTTTATTTTTTATGATACATCAAATGTCTGAAAAATATCCTGTCAGTACAACATACTTTACTTTTTAAAAAACTGTTATTCCTGTGATTCTGGCTTTCAAGTTAAATCTACAGTCCTTTCCTGGGCCAGGCCACAGAGAAATTGGATTTGTGAATCTGACTCCTCTATCAGGAGGAACATAGCTCCAACAAACCCTTCTAGAGTGGGAAATGAGGAAACAGTTACTAACACCCTGATGGTTCACTAGCTATGACAATATTGTGATAAAATATTTCATTTCTTAAGCAGGGAATCAGTAGTTATTTTTCCCCAAAATGTTGATATCCCATCATGCAGACATAGGCTAATAACATACAATACCACTAATTTCAGAGGTGAAAATTCATATTTTCAATGTAATTTCATATAATGAGTGAATTCAACACAAAGTCAGTAACTTTCTTATGCAAAATTTTACTCGACTCTCAACATAAGACTCTCAACATAAGCTTAGGTAAGCTCTAGCATACCTAAGAATCAAATTAAAGATTCTTATCCACCAAGTCTGAGAGAGCTCCAAGGAAACTGCCTTTTCTTAAGCACTCCAGATTTTATTGGTGCAGGTGATCTGAGCACCACACTTTGAGAAACATTTTTGAGAAAACTGTTATGCATGAATGAGAACAATCTAAGTGAGCTCCTTGGGGGATGATCTGGTTTCTACTTTCTGCAAAGGGATCATCACATCATATACTTTACATTTGGGACATTCATGCACTAGATATACTAGCGTAAGTCCCTCTTACCTACTTTGAAATCGTTATATAACAACTGGTTTTTTGAAAACAGGGTTTTTCTCTGTGCCTAGGGAGGGAGCCTGGACCCTGTCTGGTTAAGTGCAAGCAGGCCACCCTGGTGCAGTGGGATTCTGGTGTTGGTTTTGTGTTAGACCACAGTCCTTTATCATACATCACTCCAGTGGTTTCATGCTTTCAGCGGATGCTGGAAAAGTAAGAAAGTTTGTTCCACTTTGAAACAGTTGTTTTGCCAAGGGAAATGTGTCTTTTGAAACCAGGTACATTTTCTTGGGTGTTAGAATACATCATTGTAGCAAATGATTATAGAAATGCTATGATAGTCTTTGGGGCTATTTTAAAACAGTCATACCATATGATTTTTTCAATCATAAAACTTACAAGTAATACCAGTTCAAATTGAATATTGTATGACTACAGTACTTAAGATATTCTGGAGTCCACAGGGATTTTTTTTCCCTGTCTCTAAAGGGAAAATGTAGAAAAATTGAAGGCATGTGATAGCATAAGAGACTTTAGGTTATTTATCATAAAGATCTCCTGGGGTTTCAATGGAATTTCAAAAAATGATTGTACCAACCGGAAAAAGAATTTAAGAAACAACAAAAGCAAATTTATATTCCAAAGTTTAACCTGTTTTTTTGCTTTGTTTTGTTCTTCATAAACCAACACTTCCTATGTGCTATTTATAACCCTCTATGTTCTTTACCCTTAGGTTTGATGCTGTCCTTGGGTTCTTAAAATGCTTTTTTCTGTTTTAAATTTCTTCTTAGCCCTGGCTGAACTTATCTTTGTTTTTTATTTTTTATATTTTTAATCTCTGTACCATGAATAAAGCTAGATTCTGGAAACATTTAATTTTATTTTCTTTCCCCTTGGAGATTTATGTTATCAACCATTACACTTTTTCAATCAAATTTTCAGAAGCCTCCAATGATTTTAGCTCTCATTGCTCCATATACTATTAAAGAAAAACACAATTTATTTTTTAAACTAATGAGACTTCTGTATCAGGTATGTTTTATCATGGTGTCCCTGTTATAAAGCCTGTTTTTTTTCCAGCCTCCAGTCTGAAATATTTCTAATTATCCATGTAGTCTTAGCCCAGAGCCCCTTTCTCTCTCTCTTTGTTAATTTTCACCCAAGGATATTTTTTCCATTGATTTTTTAGAGAGAGTAGAAGGAAGGGAGAGACAGAAAAAAGAGAAACATCAATGTGAAAAAGACACACCGATTGGTTGTCTCCCGCATGTGCCCTGGCTGGGGCCTGGGATCGAGCCTACAATTGAGGTACCTGCCCTTGACTGGGAATAGAATCTGAGACCCTTCAGTCTGAGGGCCGATGTTCTAACTACTGAGCAAAACCGGCTAGGGCAAGAGCTCCTTCCTCTTAAAGCCTTTCCTGGGGCTCTCCCGATTACTTTGGTGTTCTTTGTCCTATTTTCCAATCTCTAGTCCTACAATTATCCTATGGTAATATAACTGTTTACCTATCTTCTTGTTAGATGCTCATGATAGGCAGGGAACTTTTTTTGAAATCCAGAGAGCCTAGTGCATTGTCTACTAAAAATAAAATGCCAAGTAAATATGTGAAGAAATGTATATATCTTAGACTCAAAACCATATGCTCCAATTTACATAAACATTGAGAATTTTATTTTGGACAAGAAAATGTGAACAAGAAAAACTTCCTTGAAATGTTAAAAGTGTTTTTTTTTTAAATCTTAGAGAGAGGAACATTGATGTGAAAGAGAAACATCTATCAGTTGCCTTCTGTTCGCTCCCTGATTAGGTATTGATTGTCGGGACACAGTCCTCTACAAGTCTCATAATTTCACACATCTTGGAGGCACCAACGGCCTTTCCTCGGGACTATCTTTTCAAAATTGAATGTACAGCTAGCAGACTTGGAGGAAAGTGACTCCCTCTGTGACAGAAGGAAGATTTATTTCCTAATCATGATAATAAGACAATATCTACTTCTGGGGCAAAGTTCACATAGACTTACAGTCCATTATGAAAGATTCAGGTTTCCTAAACTCAAAGTTTCCTGTAATGTGATCAACTAGTATGCAGGAGTGAGGTGGCTCTCTTCCTGTCATTTGTGGACACTCAGACTTCAGAAATGTATGCAAATGCTGACCCTCTGAATACCTCTATTGATATGATTAATTAAGTCCTTTGTTTCTGACCAGGAGTCTGTGCTGTGAAGTTGGGGAATGGAGGAAAGGAAGGTATCAGCAGCGTTGATATTTTCCCACCCACCCTGCTCCCTTCTACTCTGTCTACTATACTTCCTAATCCACCAAGTCTAGGATGTTTGTTTTCTTAATTCCTCTACCTATGTTAATAGCACCTCAAGCAAAACATCATGATTAGGATCACCAACCTTGGCTCTGTAAAGGAGAAAGTAAAGGAGTTTAGAAAACCCTGTGGGCTCTTTTTCTCCATAAAAACTTGTGAATTTTGGTGTCAAAGCTGAGTATTAACACTTTTTTCCTTTTTGCATTCCTGTTTTAAAAATTCTAAACCTCCCCTAAGCAAACTTATTGGCAGAATAGATTCAAGATTAGCATAAGAAAAATGCAAAACAGAAAACTTCATGAATATTCTTAAAAAGTATCATTATTACTAGCTCTCAGGAACTATTATGGAGTGATTCCCATCTCCCACTAATATGTAGAATCAACCAGTACATTGTGGTTAAGTTTGGAAGCACTCTTTGCATAGAATGTTTCTTTGGTGTAGCTGGCTATTTCAATTCCTATATTTCTACCCCTTTAGAAAGCTCAGTGTCCTTCATGCTAGATAAAGAAACTGAACATGTGGAAACCTATTGAACAAAACCAAGGCATTCCTGTAGGCATTTCTACATTCATGACTCTCTCCAGCCATTGCTCAGAGCTGAAATATGTATCCTACTCCCATTCTCAATGCCATTGTCAGCTTCCCTAAGCATAACTCAGAATGGTTGCAAAGCAGCTGAAAGAGAGGACACTGTCTAGCAATGTGATAAAGTACATTTTATTTCTATTTTGAGAAGTGTGTCACTTTAGATTTTCACTAGGATGACATTGGGTTGATTTTTCCCATTTATATGTAGTATTTAAGTTAGAACTCATATCACCGGGGGTGAACTTTATTTAGGGACTCCAAACTGCATTCTTTTCCTGGATCTAAAGTATCAATTCAGTTTTTACAAGGTGGAGACAGGGAGGTCAGTCAATAAGTCCACCAACAACATTGAGTCACCTTCTTTCTGCTCCTCTCGGGTGCACACTGAAAGTCATTTGAGTACTTACTGTTCTCAGTTTATCTCAATTCAGCATATTGATCATTTGCTAGGTAATTAGCATGGTTCTGAGCATTGAGTGGAATATTTAATAAGTACCTGGAGCTTATAACCTTATTGGGTCAACGTGATACTTGAATGGAAAATAATATAAGGCAAAATAAAAACTCTGCCAAAATATATAGTAAACCAAAAGAAATGGAAGCATATATCTATTACAAAGGTTTGCATACAAATGTTAATAGCAGTTTTACTCACAATATCCCCAAACACGAAACAACCTATATTAGTTTCCTATTTTTGTATAACACATTACCCCCCAATTTAGCTACCAACAAACACTTATTATCTCACAGTTTTATAGATCAGGAATTTGGGAGCAGGTTAGCTGGGTTATTCTGGCTCTGGGTCTCCCATGAAGCTACAGTCATCTGAAGTCTGGTCTGAAATTAGATTTGCTTCCAACATGGCTCACTTGCATGGCTGTTGACAGTTTCCCATTACAAGGGCTTCTCCATAGGGCTGCTTGAGTTTCCTCACATTACGGTAACTGACTTCCCCGACAGTGGGTAATCCAGAAGAGAGCAAGGAGGAAGTCTCAAAAGTTGCATGCTATCACTTCTGCTTCATTCATTAGAAAAGAGTTGCTAAGTTTAGTCCACAGTGCAAAGATATGAAATTAGGCTCCACTTCTTAAAGGAACTAGTATCAAAAACCTTGTGGACATATTTTAAAATCACCATACAACCTAACTGTCTACCAAAAGGAGACTCCATAAAGAAATTGTTTGCATGTTGTACAATGGGATACCACACAGCAATAAAAACTACTGAAGTTCTTTTTTTTTTTTTTTTTAAACTACTGAAGTTCTGATACACATGACATAGATAAATCTCAAAATAAGCATGCTAAGTGAAAGCAGTCAGACAACAAAACAAAACAAAACAAAACAAAACAAAAAAACACACACAGACTGGAGGATTTTATTTATATAAAATTTAAAAAACTGCACACTAAGCTATATATAGAGAAAGTAGATCAGTGGTTGCCTAGGGACTGGGTTTGAGGGCATGGACTGATAAAGGGAAAGAGGGAGGGATTTCAAAGGAACACAAAGAAACTTTTGGAGGTGATGGACATACTAATTATCTTGTGACAATTTTAGAGATATGCAAATATGTCAAACTCTTCAAATTGTAAGTTTTAAATATATGCAATTGATTGTATACCAATTATACCTCAATAAGGCTGAAAATTTATGGTAAAGACAAGAATTTCTTAAGTTCATATACTAATTATATTTTCTAGAACTTTATTTTTTTAGTTCTGTCTTTTTGGTCCCCAAATAAAATTAATAAGTCTGGGACTTATCCACTACAGGGTCGTTTTCAGCACTGAAGGAATGTAATAACCTCTTTTAACATAAGGTAACACTTTTGGGATTCTGGGTTCTTACTCAGTTAATCAACACACTTCAGGTTATTTTTATTTAAAAAATATGCCTTGAAGAGCTTTATATAGCCAACAATGTCTATTTTGTTTTGTGTGGTCATCCAAAATTAAAACAGTTTCTTCCTCCACAAATATGCTCCTTTATCTCAATTTATTAAATCATTCACTCAGAACCATGATCTAGAAACATCTACTACTTCTTCATTGACATCTTCCTCAACCCACCCCTCACAATATGTTTACTAAGTGAACAAATATTCATTGAGCAACAATTATACGCCAGACATTGTACTAGTTATTTGGTGTCCAGGGGGAAGCAAATGTCCTTGATTAGTCCACAATGCCTCTTATGCCTCTTACATTTTTGTGGAGAATTTAGTCTCCAAGTCTGGTCAATTCTATACTGAAAATGCCTCTTATACCTTCTCTGTTCCCCATTCTCATTGTTTCTGATTCTGTTTCAAAACTCATCATCTCTTGCCTAAAATAAGTTTCTAATTGGTATCTGTCTTTTTTCTCTTTTCAGACTAGCTTGTTCTCCATAGAGCTGACACAATCTTCTAAAATGCGTATCTGATTACGTTATCCTCTGATTCAGGTCATTTTTGATGGACCCATATTACCAACTGAATGAAGTCCAAGTCCCCTCCATGACTTGACCACTGCTTATGGACTCAACCTCCCCGACGCGCGTCCCTCATTTATTCTGGCATATGCTGTACTACCCAAAGTTCCTCATCACGCTGTGGGCTTACATCTGCTAATGCACTTTGTTTCTGCTTGGAAATGAATGTTGATCTCCCCTTCACCCAGTAAATTTCTGTGCATCCTTCAGGACACCATTCACATGAAACTCCTTTCTAAAAAATACCTATTCATAAGCCAAATTTATCAGTTTCTCAGTCTCTCAAACTCCCACTCATTTGTGTGTTCTTATAATTTAGCAGTTATCAAAGTATAGTGCAACTAAGTATTGAGGAAGAAAAAGCAGCCTTAGCTCCCAGCTAGGCCATGATGTTATCACAGAAAATCAAAATGACATGAAATTACTGAGTAGCTAATCCATTTAACGAATTAAAGCATAAACAAGAACCCTCCATAATCATATCTGAATACAGACAAAAACAAGGACACTCTACTAATCACAGAAAATAGGCACACATCCCCCTTCCCCAGATAACACAAGAGGCTGCTGCTTCTTTACCAATTCCAGGTTTAACCCCATTCCATTCCTCCCTTCTCCCACATAAATATTATTAAGATATCTGGTCATAGAATTGCCCCACTTTCTCACAGTACCTAATCCAAACCAAATCTCTGCTTCCTTGAACTTTCCCCCAAATTATCTAACACCAAATCCTATAAGTCCCCCCAACACCCTTTATCCCCCATGGTGTGAGGTCTCGTTTGCTGCAATAAATAATAAGTCCACCTTTGTTGGAATGCAAGTATATTTCTGGTGGGGTTTTGCTATTGGGCATCAAAGCATTTACTTATTTGACCTTTCTACCAGACTACGAAGACTTTGAGATCTGGGGCATTCATTCATTCATTCATTCATTTTGGGACTCCCTGTACCAAGCACACTGCCCAACTAGATACTGAGTATATGTTTGCAGGACAAATGAATGAATGTGTATTTTATGATTGAAGGCACACACTTCAACACCAGAAGCTGCTTTCAAAAATCATGCTTTTTCTCATCAGAGTGCCCTGCTAGTCTGCTACTGACTGAGTTTGCTTTTACATGCGCAGGTGCTCCTGTGGTGGTGTTATTGGCTTTGGCCCGTTCCCACCATCAGCAGAGCTGATGTCTTCATTTTTGCAGTGGCAGTGTCCTGCGTTGTACCTGCGCAGTTCTTCACGATCCTTACCTTTCCCAGCATGCACAGCTACACTGCCCACCAGGAGTGAGGATGCTGTTACGCCAACTATACATTTCTGGAAATAAGTCACAGTAGGAAAGCAGATTAGGACAGTTTAAAGTGGGGGAAAGAGAAGCTATGAAAAACTAGGAAGAAAATTGATTTCTGACTACAGTTAGACCTCATACTTTCTTTGACTTCATGGATGATTCAAGATAGAGTATAGTTGTCCTCTCTCTTCAGGACTTATTTCTATCTATAGATTTCCAGAGCCCTCTCAATTTTAATCTGATGGATCTTTCTGTTTTGTGCTTTGGTAACATATTATTCAAAGTGGAATAAAAAATTCTAGTTCTAGTTCTAGCACTATCTTGTTCAGTATAGCAGAGTGCTTAAGAACTAAATTTTTTTGCATCAGAAAGACATGAACTGGAATCCAGACTCATCCAATTCCTGAATATGTGACTTTCAAGTCACTTAGTCTTTCTCAATCTTAATTCTCACCTATAAAATAGGCATATCAATAATAAATACCCGATAGAGTTGTGGTAAGAATGAAATGAAATGGCATATAAAAATCTTCCCTGATGCCCAGCCAGGCATGGCTCAGTGGTTAAGCGTCGACCTAGGATCCAGGAATTTGTGGTTCGATTCCCGGTCAGGGGTGTGCAGGAGGCAGCCAACCAATGACTCTCTCTCGTCATTGATGCCTCTATCTCTCTCACTCCCTTCCTTCCTTTCTCTGAAATCAATAAAGATATATTTTTTAAAAAACCCAAGCATTCAAAAAATATATCTTCCCTGGCACATAAATTGCTCAAAAATTATAGCTGTTATTAATGTAATTAGCTTATTATTTTTCATTAGTAGAAACTGCATTTCTAAATCCAGGGTGGAAGTAAGATACTATACATTATATTATATAATGTACTACTTTATACCTTACCATGATGTGTAACATATCATGTATATTATAGCATATAAACTAAAATATAATGGTTTATATTATAGGATTTAGTCAAACTTGTCATTTCAGTAATAAAAATTTTGCACAACTGGTACATGTATATTATATCTTGCCTGAAATAAACTAAATCTAGAAAAATAAATTATTCACAATACCTATCACAGTGGGAGCGTTAGTGATTGGACTTGATGACTTTCCAGATTCCCTGTTGTCAGAAAGAGAACAGTGAATTTCATAAACAGCAGGACAGACCAAACCAAGTGGGAAAAGATGCAGAAAGTAGATTGGCCCTTGGGAGGGATAAGTGTTATTGTCATATCCACCTGCAGATGACAAAAGGGAGTTCAGTCAAACTGGAAATGTTAACAAGAATGGTGCAGGTAATTGGTTGGACTAAGCAGACTGTTAGCAGTGGCGAGAATTCAAGAAAGAGTTGGAACACAGCAGAGCAATGGGATGAAATACATAATTAAGTTATATTAGTATTAGCAGTAGCTAATATTAATGAATCCTTCTTATATGCTAAGAGTTGCACTTGTTAGCTCATTTAATCCTCATAACACTCTAATCTGGTGGACACTATATTATTTCTATTTATAAGTGAGGAAATGGAACTAAAGTGGAAAATGGTGAAACCTGATTCCAAACAAAAGTACTTGTCAGGTCTCTTTGGGTTGGAGTTTCTTCGGTATATTTAATCTCTGACAATGTATTATTCATGTTTAGAAGATCAGTTTGGATCATTTTTATATCTTTCATGTTTGTTCTTAACATGCTTTTGTTTTCCTCCACATTGTGAGCATATGGAATACAGGTGGGATAGCTCTTTTTTGTGTTGTTTATTAATTCTATCGTTTGCATAATTTCTGGTTCCATTTTGATTGCCTGAATAATTTCTTCCTTATTAAGGATCCTATTTTCCTGCTTCTTTGAATGCCTGGTAATTTTTGACTGTATGACAGACATTGAAAATTTTACTTTGTTGGCTGCTGGAAATTCATGTATTTAAAAAAATATTCTTGATCTTTATTATTAGACAGTTTAGTCTTTTTGAAACTTGCTTTTAAGTTTTGTTAGGTGGAACCAGTTCAGCCTTTAGGGCTAATTTCACCCACTAGTGAGTCAATACCTTTCTGAGGATTCCACTTGATGTTCAATGTATTAAGCCATTTTTCTGCATTAACTCGACAAACACCAACTCTTCCTGGCCTCTGGTGAGTGAGCTCCAATGATTGCTCTATTTAACCCCTTTGGGTGGTTCTTTCCATGGCCTTGGATAGTTTCCTCATATGTATAAAATGATCAGGACTCAGGTAAAGATTTGGTGGGAGTTGGAAGGAACTCTTAACTCCAGAGTTCTGTTTATCTGCAGTTCTCTTTATATCTGATTCTCTGCTCAAACTCTGGTTTTATTGGCCTATATGAACCCCCAATTTTGCCTTTCCAACTCAAGAGAATGCCTGATTTCCTCCTCTCTGCATTGTGTCCTGAAAACTTTCTCTAGGCAATAAGCTGGAGCAACCTTGGAACACATCCCATTGGATTTCTCTCTCTCAGGAGTAACTGTCATGTGCTACCTGCTCTCCAATGTCTGAAAACCATTGTTTCATCCCTGCCCCCCACCCCCAACCACCACTTTTTAGTTTGTTGAGACTAGTGGGTATTTCTAGTCTTTGTTTTTCCATCTTGACCAGAAGTAGATGTCTCTGGTATATTTTTACAAAGTTCCCTGAAGCTACATCCCGAGTGAGCACATAATTTATATCCTAAACAAAATGCACACAGTTTAATCAACACTTTCATGAACACATAGCATTCTACCTGGACTCAGTAAACTCTTCATTTTTAAAAACATATATCTTATTGATTTCAGAGAGAGGAAGGGAGAGGGGGGAGAAAGAGATAGAAACATCAATGATGAGAGAGTCATTGATCGGCTGCCTCCTGCACGCCCCCACTGGGGATCAAGCCCACAACCCGGGCATGTGCCCTGACGGGGAATCGAACCACGATCTCCTGGATCCTAGGTCGATGCTCAACCCCTGAGCCACGTTGGCTGGGCAATAATTGTGGTTTATGTTGTTCAACTGATATGGCTTTCTGACCAAACAGTTTGCTCCTTTAAAAATTCCAAGAAATTGGTAGTGACTGTCTGATCTATTGTTGGTGTAAAGAATTCTGAGATTGTGTTTGGACTAAGCTGAAAAGAATGACTTTTATTTTACTTTAAAAAACATTTTTAAGAAATCCTCACCTGAGAATATGTTTTTATTGATTTTAAAGAGAAAGGGAGAGGGGGAGAGAGAGAGAAACATCAATGTGAGAGAGAAACATAGATCGGTTGACTACCATACACACCAGGACCAGGAATCAAACTCACAACCTGGGTATATGCTCTGAATGGGGATCAAACCCATGACCTTTTGGTGTATGGGACGATGCTCCAACCAACTGAGCCACATCAGCTAGGGCTCCACAGTTAATTTTTATTCCAGCATGACCTGTTATACGTATTAACATGGCTCATGTTCTGAATTAAGAAAGGGTAACTACATCTGGCTCTGGTTTCATTGGGTTGCTTGGCTTGGGTAAGTCATACAGAGTTACCTAAGTTTCTATTTCTACAAAGGTAAAAGGTTTACAACACATATTCCACAGAGGTTGACTAATGATGAAAAATATATTGCTTAGTGATATATATATATATATATTTTTATAGTATATATATATATATATATACTATAAAAATATTTTTTAATTGAGGGAAAAATAAAATTTAGGTTAGTGATCAACTTTAGGGAGCAGGAAGAAGACAAAGGGAAAGATCTTACAAATATAGTCATTTTATTGTTCTTAAATTGGGTACAGGGCTCATAGTGTTTATTTCCTTCATAATTATTATCCTTTATAACTTATATAAATATTATATATACCTTTTGAATGTACAAAATATTACCCAATAAAACATAAAATAAGAAAAAAATAATTCCTTTGATAAAACACACTAGCATTTGAGTAAAGGATACTCAGAAGAGCAAAAAGATTCAGTTCAGTTCCCTATCCCTACATACATCTGTATTCTATGTTAGACTCTTCTAGTTTAATTTAACACATATGAAAGAGATTGCACAGGGTATTATGGGAGATAGTCGACACAAGCCTACTCGGACTTTCTTGTGGACACATAAAATATAATTTAACTCATATAAACATAATTTCTTCTGTGCTTATTACATATCAGTCACTGTGCTCTATACTAAGGATTCAAATATAGAAAAGTCTCTCTACTTTATAGTATTTCAATAGTACTGTTGGCCTCATAAGCTTGTATAGAATCCATTTGAAATACAGGAGAAGCTGCATCCAAGTCAAAGGTGACAGGAGACACAGACTGGGGTGACTTAACAGTTTCTAGTTCCCACAGTGGCTGAGCTTGATTTATCTGCCATCTCATCTAGCCATGTTATCTCTGCCTAGAATTTGATATGTGAGCAAGAATGGAAAGCTATTGATCATAAGTCACCTTGGGGTAGGACTCTGGAGGGAAAATCCTAAAGCTCTTGCTGCACGGGTCCCTGGGGTTGCCCAGGTTTCTGTTCTCTCCAAGGTTGAATTGCTCAGCTCTTCCTGAGATTTCTGGGAGGCATCAAGAATTTTCCCAATAAATCTTCTGTTTCTATTCTTTAACCACAATCCATTTCTGTCCCTTACAACCCATGAAATTTACCAGGTGCTGGAGGTTTCAGAATAGAGGCAGCATTTGAACTGAGACTTGAAGAATAAACATGGATTTTCTAGATAGACATCTAGGCAGAGAATATAGATTTTCAATTTGCATATTGGCTATTTGTCAGAGCCAGATTATTTTCACCCATAATAGTCCTTTGGAATCTGACTGGTCAGGGTGGACAATAGGAACAAACACTACTGAGAACAAACTTGAAAGATCTAGGAAAGACTGCATTAAAAGATGTCTCTTTTCTTCAGCAATCCATGTACTACAAGTTTTTGAGCAGATACCAAGTACAGATTTATGTTTTTGGTGGTGTTAGTTTAAAAACTAGTTATTTCATGCCAAGAGAAGTTTATATACACAAATTATATAATTTTAAAAAACCCTATTTTATACATCTAAAAATGAGGAAATTTAAATCATTTAACTGGAATACTCAAAATTGATCATTTATCTGCAAACATAACTGGGAAACCCAATAGCATAAAGTAGTCTATCAAATGATGGCATTATAGAATGCTCAGGCAAATATCTTGGCTTTAGTAAAGCCTACAAAATGTTAATTGGATTAAAGTCTCATTTGCTTATTACAGAGATTAGGTAAGCAGGTAACCAAATCAATCAGTTGATTTACTTGCCTTAATCAAATAAAAAGTCAATTAACTTGAAGGGAAAAAAGTCAATCATATAGATAAAACAGACAAAAAATAAGATCATTGTTGGATTAAAGAAAAATTCCATTTTGAGAGCAACTGGGTTGGCATAGTAAGAAAGAGCTGAAAAGCTGAAAGTAAAAACACGAAAAGTTTTGATCCTGAAAACTTTTTGGCCACTTCTTTTTGGTCTGATCATTCTATCCAGATTGCAACTGGATAGTTCTGCAGAGGCTTTGAGGGTCGGGAGGTCCAGGGTTGTTGAAAGGAATCAGCAGTTTTCCCAGGGACATAATGTAGCAAGCACCGACTTGCTCTCCCTCAGAGTATACCATCAGGCCAGGAATTTGCCAAACTAATCTAATTTGCCATGTAATTAGCAGATTTAAACACATGACCTCTCCTTGGACTCTCCAAAGAAACCTAAAGGATTTACAGCTTTGCCTGTCTGAGGGATTTAGAGTGTTTTCTGACCAAAATTCCTGTTCTATTGGAGATTAGTTGGACAATTTCTTAAACTTAGGATTTGTGTGTCTAAAAATCCACAAGACTTCAAGGAGCTAACAAATTCTCAGGAGCTTCTTAACTGCGGGTGCCCAAGTGCTTCTCTAACTGAGCCAGCAGCTGCACAAACCTTACATTAGAATCCTGACAGAGAAATGCAGGAAAGGACCAGGTGAAACATCAGCTATATATATTCTCAAATACAATCACACTGATGGAATCAACAAAAGCATTTTGTCCTTAAATGTTTAAAATTTTGTCTGTGCAGATATACACCTAAGGAATTTGTCAGCATGGCATGTCCTCAGAAATATAATAAGTGAGATAGGTATCCAAAGGTTTGGATACCATTTTGTTTTTAAATTCTGTTGCTTTTAAAAGATATACTTAGGAAGTAAAAATCAATAATTATGCATATGGTTGAAAATTGAAAAGTACCATTAAGCTTAAAATGAAAAATAAGTCCTTGACCAAACTTCATGTCTTGCTACCCAAATATAATCTTTTGGCTATTTTTTGCTGCTTCCTCTATTCTTAAGTCTCTATTTCTAAATGACAAACCGATATTACTATTTCTTCAAGTTATTAATTTAGGCATCCTGTTATCACAGATGTTATCACCTTTCCCCGCCTCTTACCCATCTCCTATTATATACAACTATTTTAAATTAAATCAATACTTAGTGTGAAATCATTACAATCTTGTAAATACTAGCCACTGCAGAGCTAAAGTGTATGCTCTATGCTATGATACATTTCTCCCTTTGCAGCAGTTTTTTACCTTGTAAAACTTTTTCATGTGTAGTACTTGCTCTCCACAAATCCTCTCCTACCCAGTGCCCAGTCAAAAGGCTCCATAAAATAAAGTGAACTCATGACTAGTTCTTCCTGGAAGGCATCTGATTGTGGTCTCTCTGTTCTCTTACTCCAACATGGGCTGCATGGCCGGTTACCTGGGGGTCCTCTTAGCTGCTTTATTTGGCTGGTTCCATTGGTCTCACATTTTACATTTTCTTCTTTTTTATTTTACTCCATGATTTTGTTGGGGCCCAGACTTCCATGGCTCCTATTGAAAGAATGAATGGAAGGAAAACATCTAATCCTCTGCACATCTGAATATGTCCTTATTCTAGATTCATCTTTGAATAATTTGATTCAAACTGCTTTAAGCAAATCATTACTTTTATAGAAATGAAAAGTTAAGGGATTGATCAGGCACAGCTGGATCTAGGTGTTCAAAAAATGTCTTTAGATTATCTCTCTTGTTCTGCTCTGCTCTGCTCTGTGGCTGCACTATCCTCAGACAATCTCTTCCTGCGTGGTGGTAAGATTCCATGAGCTCCAATCTTAAATCTTATCAGCCTAGAAAACCCTGAAAGAGAACTCTTTTTCCAGATTGACTCAGCCTGGATCTTGAACCCATCCTTGGACCAATTGCTATGACTGAGGTGAGGGGTGGTGGTGTGCAGTCAGCCCTGCCCGAACCACATGGACACAGTCAGATATGATTTTGAATGTAGTTAGAAAAAAGCACAAGCCAAATCTGGCATCAGATGATTAGACATGGAAAAAACTTAATAAGGATGAACTGAGAAATGACTTTAAAGAAAGGATATCAAGAAAGTGTTAATAAAGTAGCAGAAAGAACAAAGTATTGGCAAACAAGAAAATTAGGAGAAAGCAGAAATGCTGGGCTGAGGCAACTCCCACGTCAAAGTTACAAAGAAAGCAGAAAGAATTTCTTGTAAAGAACGAAGACACACAATCCTTGCTTGGATATGCTTTTAGATCATATATTGAATATAGACAATGTTTTGATTGAACTTAATTTCTTCTATAAGATACTTCTTTCTTCTACTCAGAAATGGCTAGTGAAGGAAATTTATAATTATACTTGCTGATATATCCCAGTAGCATACATATGATTGATGGTCATCTGGGGGAAACTGTGAACTAAATCACAATTTATTTGTAATAAAGTAGGAAAATATATTCATTGAAAGAAGAGTGGATATTTTCAGTGCTCTGGAAATAGAGTTCTTATTAATTTATAGATTTAAAAGGCCACTCTGACTCAGCCTCATAATTTGAGTAATAAAACTCTTCTAGTGGCTTTATAACAGATTTATAAAATAAATGAGCAAACTTAATCAAACCACAGTGCTTGGCCAGTACAAACGTTTTCGTTGTCAGCAATTTACTCTTTCATTTGAGAGATTTAGTTGTAAATATGAGTGGCTACATGCCTCATGTTCCATGAATATATTAGCTGGATCTTCATAAATGCATTCTTATGGTAAATTAAGAAAAGAACATTCTTAGCAATCAGCTGAAGTAAAAATATTTTTTTTCTTTTTTATAGTAATGAACAAACAATTTTTTTCAAGTTCCATAGAGATACATATTAAATGAATTTTTAAAAGAATCTCCAGGGTATTATATTTAAAGGAGTTAAGTTTCACCATTTATTATCATTTCAGTTAATTAGAACAAATATACAGAAGTGTCCACTTATTAGATGTTTTATGTATCTGGGGCTTCAACTTGGAAATACTTATATAGGCAGACAAGGTTATTGATTTATAATTTGCATTTTAAAATTAGAGACCAGAAAGATAAAAATAATTGTTGTCTATAGTTTGTAGTTGTTTCCTTGAATAGACTGTGCAAAGGGGCTGCCTACAGTGAGGGGGAGGAGCCTAGGAATTCCTTCTGCCCATGAGGTTCCAGTGGGGCTGATCTCACTCATATGTACCTTAAATTAATTCCATAAGTAAAAATTGATTATACATTATTATGGGGTCATAAACTTTCTTGAGGTTATGATGGATGTCACAGACCTAACCCCTGGTAAAATGCTCATTCATACAAACACACATAATATATGTAATTTCTGAAGATCAGCTATAAAATCCAGAATCTTTGGATCAGACTAAGTTCTTTTATGTATAGAGAAATGGATATTTCCTCTACAATATAAGTGTTGAAATAAACATGTAAAACAAGACATAGATTAATGTACTGATTTAGCTTGGGAAGCCACTTGTGTAAAAATTAGACGAATTTTACTCACAAGAGAATTTGCTTTAATGAAAAGAACTAAGAAAGGAGGAAAACTACACTTATTAGGGGGACATTGAGTCAAGGGAGGATGGGAGGTGGTACAGCCTGTCAAGTACTCCTGCTGACCTAGAGGGTTTCAGCCTGTGGGAGAAGACCTGGAGGATGGTGACAAGATTGCGTGGCAGTTTGGGGGTTGGGACTTGAGAGTAGAGAAAATTATTTGGTGAAGATTGCAATTTATGTGGAAATTGTTGAGAGGGAATGAAGCAAAGGGGAGAGGAAATTTGTAAAGTGTATATAGTGCATAAAGAAGGCAACACTTGTACATTTTATATAACAACTTTGAATAAATTTGTCAATTTTCAAAACCTAAAAATATAAATGCTCTACAACTCAGCATATCTACTCCTGCAGGAACTCTTATATATATACATAGATAAATTTTTATAGCAGCATTGTCAATAGTAGCAAAAATTAGGAAATATGTAAATAATATAAATATCCATTGATATAATAGACAAAGAAACTGTGAAATGGTCACAAAGAGGAACACTAAACACCAGTGAAAATTAATGAACCAGAGCTACATATATTAACAAGATGCAATCTGAAAATATAATGTGAGTAAAAGTAAGCAATTTAATATGTGGTATACACACATACATAAAGTTTAAAATGTATGACCAGATAGGGAGGAACAAGAAGGCGGCGTAGGTAACAGCTGCACCCTCAGCCTCCCGCAACCACATCAAAATTACAATAAAACAGAACCACCATCACTCAGAGCCTCCTGAAATCCGGCTGCACAGAAGCCCTACAACCAGGGAGCTGAGGAAGCACCGAGAGCGGGAGGAAGGGCGGAGACGCGGGGGATTGGGGCTGAATTCTGGAGACTCCGCCGCAGGCCCACACCTGGTGCCAAAGGTTAAACCTGGAGGGACAACTCGGCGGTGGAGGTTTCCCAGAGGTGAGAGGGGTCCCAGCCCCACAGCAGGAGCCATATTTGAGTCGCCAGCACCTGACTCACACCTTTGGCCCCGCCCGCCCCATGATTCCCGGAGGCCCCTCCCCTCCCCACCTGCAGGCTCAGCCAGGCCATTTCCAGGGGCTTTTCTGTGCAAGTGGTCTCTAGAGCCTCATGATTAGGACTTTCCTAAAATCTCTCAAACAAGCAGCAGCTGGCCCCATAGGGCTTGATAAGTGGCCCCAGGCCTGGCACTAGTAGCAGCTGCACTGGCTCATAGCTTGGCCTCTCCTGGGCACCTCCAAGCCCAGCACAAGTAGCAGCCAACTACGGTTTGCTAGATAGCTCATGCTGGGTAGCCCTGGGCAAGGCACTGACACAGGCTGACTTTGTACCTCCCTGGAGTCCCGAGACAGTACACCTAGTGGTCAGACTTGACCACATTGGATTACAACCCTACCACAGCCACGAGTGACACACTCAAGGGGCACAATTGGTGAACACCAAAGCTCCACTGAAGTAAATCCTGCTCCATAAGGGTGTCTCCAGCACAGCAGCTCTCTGGCCATAGTTGCAGCTGGTCCTCACAGCTGATTGGCCTGGGGGTCAGTTCCTCTCAGTGACAACAAAAGCAACCAAGGTGCAACTACAACAGGACAGTGCATTCAGCCCACACAGGGGAGCACCTGGAAGGCCCAGCTCAGGTGACTGGGGAGGCTGAGCCACTGGACCCTACAGGACACCTACTACACAAAGCCACTCTACAAATTCCAGGAGACACAGCAGCTCTACCTAATACCTAGAAACAAACACCAGCAAGCAGCCAAAATGTGGAGGCAAAGAAACATATCACAAAGGAAAGAAGAGAAGAAATCTCTAGAAAAGGAACTAAATGAAATAGGTCCAAGCAAGCTAACAGACACAGAGTTTAGAATAATGGTTATAAGGATGCTCAAGAATATTAGTAAGAGTATGATGAAAATAACTAAAAAAATCGATGACATAATAAAGTACCAATTTGAAATGAAGGCTACACGAACTGAAATGAAGAATAATTTACAGGGAATCAACAGTAGAGTAGAGGATGCTGAGAATCAAATCAGCAATTTGGAACATGAAGAAACAAAAAACACCCAACCAGAAGAGCAAAAAAAAAAAAAGAATCCAGAAATATGAAGACAGCATAAGGAGCCTCTGGGACAACTTCAAGAGGCTCAACATTCATATTATTGGGGTGCCAGAAGGAGAGGAAAGAGAGCAAGAAATTGAAAACCTATTTGAAAAATAATGACAGAAAACTTCCCCTACCTGTGGAAAGAAATCGACTTACAAGTCCAGGAAGCACAGAGAGTCCCAAAAAAGAGGAGCCCAAAGAGACCCACAGCAAGACACATCATAATTAAAAGGCCAAAGGTTAAAGACAAAGAGAGAATCTTAAAAGCAGCAAGAGAAAAGCAGTTAATTACATACAAGGGAGCACCCATACGACTGTCAGCTGATTTCTCAACAGAAACTTTGCAGGCCAGAAGGGAGTGGCAAGAAATATTCAAAGTGATGAAAAACATGGAACTACAACCAAGATTACTCTACCCAGCAAAGCTATCATTTAGAATTGAAGGTCAGATAAAGAGTTTCTCAGACAAGGAAAATCTAAAGGAGTTCATCACCACCAGACCAGCACGAGAGGAAATGTTGAAGGGTCTTCTTTAACAAGAAGCTAATGAACAAAAGAATCTGATGAACTAAATAGATCCAGTGACATTGACGCATGTAACAGGTGATCATATTTCAGAGGGAAGAGGGAAGGGGGGTGAAGGGTGGGAAGAGATTAACCAAAGAAGTTACATGCACATATGCATAACCCATGGACACAGACAATGATGAGGTGAAGGCCTGGGGAGGGGGTGGGAGCAAGGTGGAGGGGGTCAATTGGGGGGGGGGATGGGACACCTGTCATACTTTCAACAAAAAAGATAAATTAAATACATAAATAAATAAAATGTATGATCATGCCATTAGAAATATTTAAGTATTTAGTGAAAGAGCAAATAAATGCATGGAAACAATCAACATCAAATTAATGAAAGGGGTTACCTCTGGGAAGGTGGTGAGGGTATTCCAGCAGAGATGAGTACACAGGTGGCTTCAATTCTATTAGCACTATTTTTTATCAAGGTGAGTAGTGGGTACATCTGTGTTTGTTGTATTAGCCTTTGTTCCTTATGTGTACATTAATTATAAGAAAAATTAATGATTACCACAATCAAGGTAATTAACACATTTATCAACTCAGCTACCTTTGTGTATGTGCAGTGAGGACACTTAAGATCTACTGAAGTGGGTTATTCTTTAATGATAAAAGGAACATTTGAGAAGAAGTTATAAGATGTCTAAGTCTCTATGAACCTAGAAATGCCTCTCCCCTTTCGTGTAATTTTCAGAGATTTAATGAAGACTTAGTATGTTTCATTGCTTTTCATTTGCTGACTATTTATTTGAATGAGACATTGAGTCATGGGTGCTTCTCACTGGGTTTCTTGATTTATTTGTAGCACATTCTAAAAGCTCTCAGCTGATATTTTGGACTTAGACTGCCCTTTGGGTTAAAATCACTATCTAGTCTCAAACCAAAATTAAAATTTTACCATGTCCATTTTAATTACCTTGCACATTCAAGTCTTTAATTCATTTTCATGGATTTTTGTGTGCACTGTGAGGTAGAGAGAAATTTTCCTTTATTTAAAAATGGGTATCCAGTCATCCCAGTACCATTGACTGGTTTGTTCTTTCCCCAGTTATCTACAATACTGTCACATCATTTCCAAATGTGTTATACGTCTGTTTCTGAGCTCTGTTCTGTGTTACATTGCCAATGTGCTAGTCATTTTTTGGCTTTATTATAAATCTTTAAATAATTTTTTTTTCAATTACAGTTGACATATATTAGTTTCAGGTGTACAACATAGTGATTAGGCATTTATATAACTTATGAAGTGATCACCCTGATAAGTCTAGTTCCCATCTGATACCATACATAGTTACTAGAATATTATTGACTATATTTTCTATGCTGTACCTTACACCCCCACGACTGTTTTTATAATTGGCATTTTGTTATAATAACTCTTGATAGAACACTTCTACTGTTTCTCTCTCTCTCTCCTTATCCTCTCCCTGGGAACATCTTGGCAATTCTTGGCTTTGGCCTTTCCACAGGAATTTTAGCACTTGTCAAATTCCTAGAAAAGCCCTTAGGGAAATTTGATTGTAATGCATGGAATCTATACATTAATTCAGAAAGAGCTAGGACTCTTAAGAGCTGAATATTCTTATTCACTACCGTATCTTCTTTATTTATTTAGATTTTCTTTCATAGCTTGCAACAAAATTTTATAATTTTCTCCATAAAAATTTTAAACATATTTTATTAGATTAATTTCTAGGTACTTTATGTTTTTGCTGCTACAGAAATTAGCCTTTTCTTAAGAAGTATGCTTTTTAACATTTTTGTTTTCACTGGCATACAGAAATACAATTGATTTTTGAATATTGATTTTATATCCAGTCACTTTGCTACACTTTATTAACTTGAATAATTAAAAAATGTATTTTAATGTTATCTATGAATAAGTAAAATTTGGTTTGTTCCTTTTCAATCCTTCTATCTTTTAATTAATTTTCTTCTCTCACTGTGTTAACTAGAATAGGAAAATATAGCTGGATTAGGATTAGGTATCTCGATGTGAGGACAGAAATACCATGTTAAATACAAGTAGTTATAGTAGTTATCTTTCTCAATATTGATTTTTAAATGGAAAATTTCCAAAATTTCTCCATTAAAAATGATACAGCAGTAGTTTTTGGTAGATACCCTATATCAGATATGTAAGTACAATTTTTTTACATGAATTTTCTAGTATCTGGTTGCATTCTAGTAGGAGATGGGGGCTTTAGCCCAAATGCTTAGACATTCATTTTTTATTATCCAAACATCACACACACCCAGTTCTTAAGAAATGGATGTCATTCCTGGAAGAGAAAAGGAAGTCATCAATTGAACTGCTTTTATAATTTGAAGTTTTTGGCCAGTCCCCTTGCTGTGGACCAGATCTCTTATCAGCTACTTAGTAGCTGAGTAATTGCTATTCAGAATTTTTTTTTTTTTTGCAAGAAATAGCATGCCAGGGACTAGAGAAATGAACTTTCAGAACAATTGGAACATCAATAAATAACATAGTGGTGAAAAACACTGATAATTGAGAAATATTGTCAGCTAAATGAGAGCCTAAACTTCTAAGTTTATGGAAAAATACTCCACTGCTCTAGAGAAGGCATATGTTAAAGTAGTCAGTTACTGGGACACACACATGAAATTAATAACCAAGCTTGGAGAAATACTTCACCTAGGTGTTCAGGATGGACAAACTATTACATCATGTCATCCACCAGGGGGCAATAATGTGATGCTTGAAGTCTTGAAGTTCCAGAATACTAGTGCTGAAAGAAGAGTTGGGATCTAAGCAACAGTGCCACCTTGAGCACAAGCAAGGCAGATATTCTTCCTGCTGCTTGATATGGGGCCTCAGATAATGGCCTCTGCCCCTGATCAAGGTGACAGTGGGGCAAGATGTGTCACAGTAGGATCACACATTTTTATCACTCATTACTGGGCATCTTTCAAACTCTTGTATGGGTAGAACAGATTCACGAATCACTCTCAGGCTGCACACACATTTGGAGGTGGGAAATATCCCCGTTTGTTTCCGTTGTAAAGAGAAACATCACCTCCAATGGTTAGGAAACAACCAAACCCCTTTCTAGACAGGACTTGTAGGGCACCAGGATTGGATCTTCGTGATTGTTTCCTGGGAACTTCCCTTCCTCCCAGTTCCAAAGTTTGTGAGTAGGGTGGATTGAGTGTACCTGAGAAGAATCCTGTTCAAAGAAGGAAACAGAGTGAACAGAGAGAGTAAAATTCCTTTTCTGAAAAGAACCAGAAAGATTTAATTGGGACACAGAGTATTTAATTCACTAGATGTCAGAGGGTTAGGCTGGGAGTGAGGGTTGGTTCTCTGTTGATTTCTATACTAAGGTTTTGGAGTCCTGAGGCAGGACAGGAAGATAGCTGTGGGTGGGATGGACTAACCCAACCTGCAGAAACAGAAGCACAATGAATATTTTGTTTCCTTTGCTAGTGTGTAGTGGGTATGCGATCAAATGATCTGTCCACATCCTTGTCAGAATAATCCTAAAATGTAAATTTGAAGGCAAATAACCTACTCATTTTTTAAAATATGTCAATTACTTTGGCATTTCATCATTAATTTTTTGTTCTAAATTAATGCTTACCCATGTCTCTTGGTTGTTCTTTCTTCTCCCTTTGTTGCTTCCTCAGTAACAAGGTGAAACTTGGAGATTGTGGAAAGATAAAAAGCTCCAGATTGGTAAATAAATAAGAAAAAACCTTTGTCACAGAATAGATAGAAAACGACATGATTTGTGGGGCCTAGTGCAACATGAAAATGTAGGCCCCTTGGTCAGAAAGCAAGAAAAAAAGTGCCATTAAAAAGTACTGCTGTATAAAGCTTTCTTCATAAAACTGTTTTATTTCTTATAAGACATAGTAAAGATAATTGTCATTTTAAGTAAATAAAAATTAAAAATGTGAATTATTAGCATGAATTTTACCATTCATCCTTACATGGTGTAGTGCCAATTTTAATAAGTATTTAACTTATGCGGAATCACCAGTATTTCACAGCTCATATGTACATATGTATTGCATTTTTGCTTAAACAATTGAAATCACAAAACTGTTTTATCCATTTCTTGTTACCCACACATTCTACCAACACTCTGTCTTTGGATTACAGATGAGTAATGAAAAACTGAAAGGAAAAGGGACTATGTATGGGTTGCTCTACCTTTCCCTTTTCTTTTATGTTAATTGTCAGCATAAATTTTTGCTAAGTAGTATGAATAAGAGAGAATAGGGTTCTTTGGATATTTATGTTTCTTAGAATATCACTAATTTCTGCATGACCTCTTGGGGCTGTCAGGGTCCCCACTTATTTAGTCTTAAATGTGTTGGTATAGAATGAGCACAGCATCTGGTGGACCCACGATGCATGGGAATTTGGTGAGACCCAAAGCTAGTACAAGTTAAATTTGTTGTGGAAGCCACATAGCAATTACTAATACTATATTAAAATTCACAGTTGTCTCATGTCATTGATGGTTCCTTTTTTTTTTTTTTTTTTTTTAAATCTGTCCATGCATTCATTCATCCAACAATCCATTTATCTATTTATCAGAGTTTGAACCGGCTTGGCAGGCATCTCTGCTCAAGGTAGTTACTCAAGGCCAGGGCCAATAGAGAAGTTCTACAAATTGTGATTAGTTGCTTTGTCTTATATTTCTCCTTTAAGCCATAGATTTCCCATCTATTTTTATTTCAGATACAATTTATATGTCACGGTGAAGAAATCAGGTTATTTTATGTAGTTTTTCATAAAAGAACCCTAAAAATTCCACCAAAAATGAATTCCACCAGTAAATGAATTCAGTAAAGTAGAATACAAAATTAATACTTAGAAATTGGTTGCATTTTTATTACACCAATAATGAACTATCAGAAAGAGAAATTAAGAAAATCCCAGAGCGAGCAGTAAATTGGGGCAAGTGTGGGGTGTGCACGTAGAGGGCTGGGTTCCGGGGCCACTCTCACCTGCTTTTGGAGGCCTGGGAAGCAGAGAGGGACTGGTGCAAAGCTCCATGCATCAGCGCCTTTCTTCTTCCCTTTGGAGAAAAGTTGGCCTCCAGGACTGCTAGGTTTCAAGGGGTTGAGGTGACTTCAAGCTTTACCAAGGTGCAAGAAGTTGGTTGAGGGGAGGCGTTGGAAGGCTGGTGCAAGGTGAGGAGGGCAGTTTCCAGAGAAGCTTGGACACTGTGTTGCACCTGTTGTCACCATCACTCATTCAGCCAAGCAGGCAGAGTGGCACAGGTCCTTGGCTAGGATCTGCTGCTCAGCCAATCCTGGCTCTGGCACCCGCCCCAGGCCCACACCAGAGCGGCTCCCAGGGGCCCCACCGGCTTAGCACCAGCTGTCTGCACAGAGCCTCTGGAGCTGGCCCTCCATGAAGCCACCGGTGCTCGGGAGAGGGTGGGGACTGTGCAACTTGGCTGCAGCGGCCAGTAGTTTTGGGATCTCCTTTGAAAGAACACTGCTTTGTAAAAAATATTTCTAATAGGTAGCTGAAGATATAGGATTTTGGCAATATGCAATATAATATACAAGTTGTAAAAAATTACAACTAGGTAAACTTATGTTTTAAAAAAAATCCCATTTACAACTGCTTCAAAAAGAATAAAATGCCTAAGAATAAATTTAACTAAGGAGGTAAAAGACCTGTACTTGAAAAACTTTAAGATACTGGAGAACGTAATTGAAGATACAAACAAATAAAAGGATATATGGTTCTCACGGAGGAAGAATTAACATTGTTAAAATGCCCACACTCCCCAAAGCAATCTACAGATTCGGTGCAATCCCCACCAAAGTACCAATGGCATTGTTCACAGAACTAAAACAAATAACCCTAAAATTTATATGGGACCACAAAAGACCCTAAACAGCCAAAGCAATATTGAGAAAGATGAACAAAGTTGGAAGTATCACGCTACCTGATATAAAACTATATATGATGCCATAATAATCAACAGAGCATAATGCTGGCATGAAAACAGACACATAGATCAATGGAACGTAATAGAGGGCCCAGAAATAAACCCACATCTATTTGGTCAATTAATCTATGACAAAGGAAACAAGAATATACAATGAGGTAAAGACAGCCTCTCCAATAAATGGTGCTGGGAAAATGGGACAAATACATGCAAAAGAATGAAACCGGATCACTTTCTTGCACCAAATAGAAAAATAAACTCAAAATGGATTAGACTTAAATGTGAGACCTAAAATCATAAAACTCCTAGAAGAAAACATAGGCAGTAAACTCTTTGACATTGCTCTTAGCAATATTTTTTCAGGCATATCTCCCTAGGCAAGGGAAACAAAAGAAAAAAACAAACAAATGCGAATACACCAACGTAAATAGTTTTTAGACAGCAAAAGAAACCAACAAAATGAAAAGACAACCTACTGAGTGGAAGAACATGGTCGCCAATGACACATCCGCTAAGGGGTTAATATCCAAACTAGATAAGGAACTCAAGCAACTTAACACCAAAAAACCCAAAAAACACCACACCCCAAAATCCAGTTAAAAAAATGGACAAAGGACCTGAATAGACATTTCTCCAAAGAGGGCATTCAGATGGCCAATAAACATATAAAAAGATGTTCAGTGTCACTAATCACCAGGGTAGTGCAAATTAAAACCACAATGTGATATTGCCTCATGCCTATCAGAATGACAATCAATTAGTCAACAAACAAGCGCTGGCGAGCCTGTGGAGGAAAGGGAGCCTTCGTGCACTGCTGGTGGGATTGTAAATTGGTGCAGCCCCTGTGGAAAGCAGTACAGAGGTTCCTCAAAATTACCATATGATTTCACTTATATGTGGAATCTGCAAAACAAAATAAAGGAACAAACAAAGCAGAATCAAACTCATGGGTACAGAGAACAAATTGATGGTTGCCAGATGGAAGAGGGGCTTGGGGATGGGTGAAGAACATGAAAGGGATTAAGAAGTACCGACTGCCGGTTATAAAAATAGCCATAGGGATAGAAAGTACACCGTAGGGAAGATAGTAACTCTGTAATGACTGTATGGGGTCAGATGGGTACTAGGCTCACTGGGGTGATCACTTTGTGAGATATGCAAATGTACAATCATTATGCTGTACATCTGAAACTAATAGACTGTTATATGTCAACTGTCATTGGAAAATAAATTAATAAAATAAAGTTTCTCACAGTTTGGCTTTTGCTAATGGCATCTTCACTGTATATTTTAATATTTCCTTCTGTTCTCTTTCTTATGTAAATGTATTGTTTTCTCAAGGCTTGATCAGATGGAGGTAAGAAATGTTTTACAAAACTTTTTATTTTTTTACATATTTTTTTGGTCAAAGCACGCTGCGACTAACCTCAAAAGGGATGGAGGAGTGAATCAGCAGCCACCGAATCAATACCTTGGTCTTCAATTTCTTCTGCATTTTTGGTCTCTAGGGTTTTCAGTACTTTGTTCGGAGCTCAGATCTTCATTTAAAGAGATGTTTATCATGTCTTACTTTGTATTTCTAGGTATTTATGGTAATTAGGAGGGTTTATTAAAAATGTCATTGTGGTACATAGCCTTCAAATATAGCAGCCAACAGTCCCTCCCATTCTTTTATGCTCATGCTGCTTCTCACATCAAGAAGCTGAGTCTATTTTCTCTCCCCTTGAGTCTTCCCAATAGGATGTGGTGGAAATAATATCCTGGGACTTATGAGCCAAGGTCTTGAGAGTCTGGCAACTTCTGCTTTTATCCCCTTGGAGCCCAGCCATCATGCTATGAAGGAATTTAGGCTAGACTAATGAATATTAGCGACCACAGGAAGAGAAGCCCTGGATTATGAGTGGGCACCTTTGAATGTTCCAAACCACAGCCCAGCTTGCAGTGAAATGCAGGTATGCTAGTGACCCAAACTGACACCATTTGAAACAGAACAAACCAGCTAAGCCATGCCAAATTCTCGACTCACAGGATCATGAGAAATAACAAATTGGTGTTTTAAGCCATTAACATTTAAGGCGATTTGTTTCACAAAAGATAGTGAGACAGTGCTACTTGCCAGAAAACATGAAGGATCTTTTTTTACATGCAAATATAACATATTATGTCTTTGATGTATCTCATACCCACAGTACAGTGGAAAAGAGACAGATATATAATTAAAATATGATTCAATAAATAGTATAATAAAAGCATGCACAATAATACTACGAGGGTCATCCAAGCCAGCCCTGGGAGAGGGGAAAAGGGGGTCAGTAGCATAGAGTTATTCATAATCTTGTTTTAAATGAATTCCTCTGTTCTTTTTGGGCAAGTGACTACATCTTATCATTTTTGAACATACTTTGACTAGTATGCTTTTGGGTACATTGCTGGCACATAATTAGTGACTGAGCTCAATGTGGTCTAATTTTGGAAAAACACGTAAATCACATTGTTTTTAATCTCAGTTTACTAAGAATATACAATTGATGTAGCATTAACATAACTTTTCCGTGACTCAAGGCTTGAGTGCCCATACTGATAGTGACATGGTGTGATTTCAAGTGCCTTATGAAATAAAAGCCCTAAGGTTCTTTCTTCTCCTCAGGCTGGAGGTTCAAATTTCAGTGTAAGTATGCTATTGCTTTAGCTAAGTAAGGGCCGTGAGGCTAGCCAAATATACCTCTTCCCAGGAGGAGACTGTCACTCAGCTGTGATGAGTTATTTCACTCCAATATAGATTGGTTTCATATCATTCCAGACAGCTTGTTCGAATGGAAAAAGAAGCAGAGGAAATCTTAGGATGTGAAGGGATCTGCTAAAGATGATCATTGCCTACCTACACTTTAGCTGAGGGACTGGTCCCAATCTTCTTGTTAAAAATGAAACAGAAAAGAGTGGAGATTGTCACACTCTGTATGTGCCCACACATTTTCCCAAAGGACAGAATATTCATTTCTCCTAGATTTAAAATCTATTATTTTGTTATAAAGTACTCTTTCAGAAAGAATATCTAGTTCTTTTTGGTATGTTGGTTTCTTAAAAAATGATTTCAAACCAATTAATTCTTAGAAATTGTGGTAACATATATAACAAAATTTACCGTTTTAACCATTTTTAAATGCACAACCATCAATGCCATCCATCTACAAAACGGTTTTTAAATCTTGCAAAACTGGAACTCTATATCCATTATACAATAACTTCCCATTTCCCCTCCCCCAGCCTCTCCCAACCACCATTCTACTTTCTGTCTCTATGCATTTGACTCCTCTAAGTACCTCATATGAGTGGAGTCATACAGTCTTTGTTCTTTGTGACTGGCTTATTTCACTTAGCATAAAGTTTTAAGATTCATCCATGTTGTAGCATGTGTCAGAATTTCCCTGGTATGCTGGTTTTTATGACCTTCTTTCAATGTTTGTTATAACTTCTAAAAGAGTCATCTCCAGACATAGAAAGTTAATGAACATAGAAAGAAAGATAACCCCTCTGTATCAGAAAATCAAAATGAATGTCAGTGCCTGATGGTGAAAACTTCAGGTATATTTTTAACTTTAACACATGTAAGAGTGAGGCTCTAAATTTCCCTTTATATCCCTTTAGAGACAAGTTCCTTGCATGAAGAGGAATGGTGCTGGCAGCCTCCAGGGAGCACCAAAGGCTGTGAGTTTGCTTGCCTCAAGCCTTAGCCTGAAGACCTTTATAGCAGGTTTAGAAATAGCAGGTTACCTGGGTCCTGTTTGCGGTCCCATTGATATTCATCACTGCATAGAATTCCTAGCTGGGGAATTTGAGGGAGAAAATAATTCCAAGGTTTCCTTCTAATTCTGCTAGGAGGCCTGGGGAAGTAGTAAGCAAAATAACTCTGTTATATTCTGTTAACTCAGCTTAACCCTCAAGAGAATGACCTGAAAACCTGAGGGCTCTAAAGTCACACCAAGGTTATAGATTCTTTCACCACAGGGCCACAGGAGAGGAAATATTTATTATATGCTAGGCTTTGGGTTAGATACTTTTCAAATAGTAGCTTATAAGTTATCTATTACATTGTTTTTAAAAAATAATAATAAAGGTTAGTACTTTGTCAAAGTCAAGTTGCTAATAAGTGTCAGAAAGAGAAAAATCAGGTCCAATTCTAAACCATGGTACCTCTGGAAATGTCTATTATGCACTGGACATAATTATGGCTATTTTTATTGTATTCCCTTTAATGGCTGAAAGGAGGTCATTTTTTCAATTCATAGGTTAGAGGACTTTGGTATCCTTGGAATTATTATGGAATTTTGAAGTACTCTAACAACAACTCAGTTGATTCTGGCTTGATGCTTATTTAAAAAATGAATAACTAGATGTTCTATGATTTACTTACAAATGCTTGAGCTTGTCCAAGTCACAGGAATAGACTTGGCATGATCTTGTTTATTAGAACTAGATTCCAAAAAGTGTAAATCCCAGGAAAATTAGGATTTTTTTTTTTTAATCTTTCAAACTCTGTTTAGTGAGTTGAATACAGCAGGGGAGTGCAAATACCACTGTTAATGAGTTTCTATTCTAACAACAGTTTGTTTACCTCACCCAATGTGTTGATTAAAAAAAACATTTAAGATATATTAAAAATATAAAACCTGCCCTATAATAATAACCAACCAACTGTCATGTGATAACAATGCTCAGGGGCACCTTTTATCTAAGGATTTCACAGTGTTTTATATACTCATTAGCTCACAACCCATCTGTTTTGCTCCATTTTATAGTGAAGGAATGGATGTGCCATGGAGATCACACAATATGTTGGTGCAGTACCTTAATAGGGAATTCTTCAAATTCTGAGTGTTCCGCCTGTCCATTCCGGACTTAGTATGAATTCACCAGACACGGGAAGCAAGGAGCACAATAGCTAATAATACTGAGAGTGTATTAAATGCTAGGCTTTGTACTAAATCCTTTATAGGTACTAGGTCATTTATACCTTTAAGAATTCTATGGGTCCTTTCCTCAGCAGCACGTATACTAAAAAAAGAATTCTATGTGGTAGATGCTATTATTGTCAGATGGAACTGAAGACCAGAGAAGTTACTTGACATCAATTTACAGTAAGTGATAGAGCCAGGATTCAAACCAGGCACAGCCCATGTTCTTACTCATCTCATGACATTGCCTCTCAACATAATAGGCTTTGTATTTTTAAACACACTGGAGCTTAGTGAGGTTGCAGAGAAATCAGTCATTTTGCTTTGAAATGTATAAAGTATTTACCAGTATATTAGTAAGGATTCTCCAGAGACATGGAACCAACAGGATGTGAGTATTAATATGTGTGTGTATATATATATATGTATAGATGGAATGGGTTTACATAATTATGGAGGCTTTCAGTCTTTGGTAGGTCCAAAATCTTTAGGGTAAGATGAAGACCCAAAAAAGAGTTGCAGTCCAAGTCCAAAGACAGTCTTTTGGCAGAATTCCTTCTTTCTCAAGAGAGGTCAGTCTTTGTTCTAGTAAGGCTTCAACTGATTGGATGAGTCCACCAACTTAATTGTTCATCTCATCCAAAAAATATATTCATAGAAACATTCAGAAGAATGTTTGACCAAATACCTGGGCACCATGGCCCAGTCAAGCCAACACATAAAATTAACCATAGTTGTCTGCTATTGGCTTTACCTCTGAGTGTACTGCCAGGGTTCTAGCCCTGCATTTAGTGTTCATTTTCTCTCAGCTAGTCTTTCATCATAGCTCTGGCTTATTAAGGATCTTCACTGTGGACTGTCTCAGTCATCTGAACCTCCTCCATTTCACCTCCCCTCTGAAACTCACTTGGTTTTGGTTTCCTGTTCTCTATGGTTGGTTCTCTCTACTTCTCAAGATGACTAATTTAAGAAACCTGAAAATTCTAAACACAATTCTTAGCTTCCCAGGTAATAAAAAAAGACCAATGAAATTAACTCTTTTACATTTAGGTCTTCAATTTTACACCCTACTGGAAACCATGGTGGGCACTTACTGATTGTTCAGCAAATTAATGAATGTGTTTGGAGCTTTGGCCAATTCTTATAGTTTCTCTCTCTGTTTCCTCATCTGTAAAATTGTGATACTATTACCTGGTTATTCAGGTGTATTAGGAGGTACATATCAGAACATTCACATTAAAATGTCTTTAGGAGAAACCAGATGGCGGCGTAGGTAACAGCTGCAACCGCCGCCTCTCGCAACCACATCAAAATCACAACTAAAACACAGAACCACCAGCACTCAAAGCCTCCTGAGATCTGGTTGCACAGAAGCCCTACAACCAGGGAGCTGAAGAAGCACCGAGACCGGGAGGAGGGGCGCAGTCGCGGGGGGATTGGGGCTGAATCCCGGAGACTCGGCCACGGGCCCACCCCCGGTGCCCCGGGTTAACCCGGAAGGGAATCTCGGCAGCAGAGGTTTCCCGGAGGAGCGAGGGGTTCCAGCCCCACAGCAGGCCCTCTGCCCAGGGCTGGGAAGAGATGTCCCCACAACTCCGGGCTGTGAAACCAGCGGGGACTGTCCCTGAGGGTCGCCGAGGCTGCGGGAGCCCCAGCAGCTCCTCTAAAGGGCCCGCGCACGGACTCACTCGGACGCTCCCTCTGAGCCCAGCGCCGGGCAGCAGCCTGAAAGGACCCGGGACACTCGGGGAGGAACTAACCTGCCTGAGATCCGGGTGAGAGGTGGAGGGCGGCTTCCTCCCGGGCAGAAGGGCTGGCGGAGGCCATGGCTCCTTTGGAGCGTCCTCCCCACACACAGCCGGCGGGCAGGCGCCATATTTGAATCGCCAGCACCGGACTCACACCTTTGGCCCCGCCCCGTGATTCCCGGAGGCCCCGCCCCTCCCCACCTGCAGCTCATCCGGGCCGTTTCCAGTGGCTTTTCTATGCAAGTGGCCTCTCCAGCCTCATGCTTAGGACTTTCCTATAATCTCTCAAATAAGCAGCAGCTGGCCCCATAGGGCTTGATAAGCGGCCCCAGGCCTGGCGCTAGCGGCAGCTGCACTGGCTCATAGCTTGGCCTCTCCTGGGCACCGCCAAGCCCAGCACAAGGAGCAGCCAACTACGGTTTGCTGTGTAGCTCATGCTGGGTGGCCCTGGGCAGGGCACTGGCACAGGCTGACTTTGTACCTCCCGGGAGGCCCCAGAGACAGTGCACCTGGTGGTCAGACTCAACCACGCTGGATTACAACCCTACCACATCCATGAGTGACACTCAACGGGCACACTTGGTGAACACCAAAGCTCCACTGAAGTAAATCCTGCTCCATAGGGTGTCTCCAGTACAGTAGCTCTCTGGCCATAGTTGCAGCTGGTCCTCACAGCTGATTGGCCTGGGGGTCAGTACCTCCTAGTGACACCAACAGCAACCAAGGCTCAACTACAACAGGACAGTGCATTCAGCCCACACAGGGGAGCACCTAGAAGGCGCAGCTCAGGTGACTGGGAGGCTGAGCCACTGGACCCTACAGGACACCTACTACACAAAGCCACTCTACAGATTCCAGGAGACACAACAGCTCTGCGTAATACATAGAAACAAACACCAGGAAGCAGCCAAAATGTGGAGGCAAAGAAACATGTCACAAAGGAAAGAACAGAAGAAATCTCTAGAAAAGGAACTAAATGAAATAGGTCCAAGCAAGCTAACAGACACAGAGTTTAGAATAATGGTTATAAGGATGCTCAAGAATATTAGTAAGAGTATGATGAAAATAATTGAGAAAATCGATGACATAATAAAGTACCAATTTGAAATGAAGGCTACACTAACTGAAATGAAGAATAATTTACAGGGAATCAACAGTAGAGTAGAGGATGCTGAGAATCAAATCAGCAATTTGGAACATGAAGAAACAAAAAACACCCAACCAGAAGAGCAAAAAGAAAAAAGAATCCAGAAATATGAAGATAGCATAAGGAGCCTCTGGGACAATTTCAGAGGCCCAACATTCATACTATTGGGGTGCCAGAAGGAGGGGAAAGAGAGCAAGAAATTGAAAACTTATTTGAAAAAATGACAGAACACTTCCCCTACCTGTGGAAAGAAATCGACTTACAAGTCCAGGAAGCACAGAGAGTCCCAAAAAAGAGGAACCCAAAGAGACCCACAGCAAGACACATCATAATTAAAAGGCCAAAAGTTAAAGACAAAGAGAGAATCTTAAAAGCAGCAAGAGAAAAGCAATTAATTACCTACAAAGGAGCACCCATACGATTTCTCAACAGAAACTTTGCAGGCCAGAAGGGAGTGGCAAGAAATATTCAAAGTGATGAAAAACATGGAACTACAACCAAGATTACTCTACCCAGCAAAGCTATCATTTAGAATTGAAGGTCAGATAAAGAGTTTCTCAGACAAGGAAAAGCTAAAGGAGCTCATCACCACCAGACCAGCACTAGAGGAAATGTTGAAGGGTCTTCTTTAACAAGAAGCTAATGAACAAAAGAATCTGATGAACTAAATAGATCCAGCGACATTGATGCATGTAACAGACGATCATATTTCAGAGGGAAGAGGGAAGGGGAGTGGAGGGTGGGAAGAGATTAACCAAAGAAGTTATATGCATATATGCATAACCCATAGACACAGACAATGACAAGGTGAAGGCCTGGGGAGGGGGTGGGAGTGAGGTGGAGGGGGTCAATTTGGAGGAAAAAAATGGGACATCTGTAATACTTTCAACAATAAAGATAAATTTTAAAAAGTCTTTAAACAGTAGACTTGTACGGTTGACCTTTGGACAAGAAGGTTTGAAGTGTGAAGGTTCACTTACATACAGATTTTTCCATTGATCCACATAGTTCAAATCCACGTTGTTCAAAGGTCAACTGGCGGTTGGGAATCCATGTATGCAGAGGGATGACTTAAATTATACATTGATTTTTGACTGTGTGGGCAATCAGAGTCCCTAACCTTTGTGTTGTTCAAGAGCCAGTAATAGTATGTGTAAAAGATGTCTGTACATTCTAGAAGCAGTTCTTTCCCTAGGACTCCAAAGCAGTGATTTTACTTTGATCACCAAAACAGTCACAGTGAACATTTCAGACCAGCGGAAGAAGGAGACACTGACACCTGTAGGAGGATGAGGTGCTGAGAGGGACCGACTTGCAGGGGCAGATGGGATTCTTAGTGCCCCTTAAATGTCACTTTACAGGGACTCCTTTGAAGAGCGGTTCTGTTCCATGTATATATGTTGACATATTGGATGCATTCTATTAAGGAGTAAAATAAACTACTTAAGAAAATATGGACATTTGACTGGTATAAATGGGACAAAAGAACACTTACAAATGACATCACAGTAAGGGGACGCTTCAAACAGTATGTCTCATCCCATAGCTAAGGGAGCACTTATGTTGGCTATCACAAACTCAAACTTATTGAGCATATTAACTAGATCCACAAAGGAGGAAATAGAGCCAAAATAGATCTATAAGAAAAATAGCAAAAAAGAGAAATCAAATGAAAAATTAAAGGGAGGCACTGAGCCAAAAAGATTAAGAACTGTTTCCCTCTGAAGGCATTGCTATCAGGGTAAGCTTCTCACTCCATAACTCTCTCCTCCCTCCCTGGGGGCTCTTTAGCTTCCCTCCATTTGGGGCAGGTGACCCTGAGAGAAGTATGTTTGCTTTGTTTCTGCAAATAGATTTTTCTCACAGCCTTCTTCCCCCAAGCTCTCCAGATATGCTCAAATATGCCTGAGCCCCATAGAAGACTTTGGGTCCAAAAGACAACCTTGCTACTTGAGTTTAATTAAATTTAGAAAAGATAATTTTACACATTTTATTGCCAGTCCTCCTGCGTTTGTAACAGAGGTTGTATTACCATTTTTAAACAGCCTTAGGGGAAAATCCTCTTTCTTAGAGAGAGTGACAACTTATTCTGGGGAAATAGTAGGAGTGGTAATGCAGAGTGTTGATTTGATTAATTTTACTGCCTGTCTGCGTTGCCTGGGAACAGGTAAAATAACCAAATAAAATGATAACATTTCATCTTCACGATCTCCATTATAGAGTCAGGAGGAACTTACTCAATTGTGGAAGCCGCTGTGCAAGGCATGGGTCAAAGATTATGAATGAGGTGTTGAGATCCTGAAATCAGAGGTACACCTACCAGGGGCCCTCTGAATCCAAGCTCCAGTGGGAACTGAAAAAGCCAGGGAATGGTCCTCCCCTGGAAGAGGGCACCCCCATATTATGGGTGGTGCTGGAAGGGGAGAGAGGGGCCAATATGAACTTTGGATGGAGGCATTATCTCCATCGGAGCCTCATGCTTCTTTAATTTGTACTGATTCATACTTAATTCCATTCTTTCCCTATTTTTTTCTTTTCCCCCTTTTCTTTTCTCTCCAAAGTGGTTCAATTAATTCACAAATGTCTTGCTTATCTTTTCCTAGAACATTCCATTTCCTTCCAAGCATCTTTGGGGACAGCAGAAAACTGTTCCCCATTTAACCTGTGGGGGCAGCAAAACCACAAGCTTTCTTCCCCCTTCGGCACCTGCTGGGCCGGTTCCCAGGAGGGAAATGAACACTGCACTGCCCTCCAAGCGCCAGGGATCCAGCTTTCCCACGGTGGCTGCGAATAGAGCCGAGCACGTGTGCAGTCACTCCAGAGCCTTCCCTTTACCTTTGCAGCTAAAGCAGTGCCCTACTCGTCAAAAATAGCTTCTGATCCTAAATGTCACATTACTCCTGCCCCTAAGGATTTTGACTCGTCCGAAGTTGTCAAGTTTCAGCATTACCTAAGAGCTGAGCTCCACTACCTGTGTTTGCTTAGAACAAACACAATTTTACTGACTTTTTGAGACAGTGAGAGTAGGTGAGCAGGCCCTGGGAATCAAACACTGAGTGGGAAGACCTCTGGGCTCTGTCGGAGAAGTTAGCCCCCCACAGCTGCGGCCCCACCTGCCCTGGGATGCAGAGGCCTTGACATCCACCGGCTTTATGAGCTGACACAAACCATGCTCAGCTCCTCCACATTCCTGTGCTCACAGATGATCCATCTTTGCTTCCAGGTGTGAGGGAGTGAAAACGTGCAGGAGGCCTTCCATTACCTATTGGTTTCTCTCTTCAGTGGCTAATTTGGGCAGAGCTCCGTAATGGGCCAGTCAAGACTTAAGAGTCCTGGGAAAAGTGATTGCTTTTCTGCCTGTTAATGCATGTTTTCTAGCTTTGCTTTAGTGAATGTTGGAACAGAGGCAGAAAAGGGAGTCACCCTACTTTCCTCTGAGATAGTCATGGTCAGAGCATGAGATAGTAGTCATCTAGTGGCACCCCTAGATGAGAAAGCCCTTAGCTAAAGGATTTGTATTTAGCTAGCAAAATGGGGTAGAATTCAAAAGATGAAATGAGAAAGTAGGGAGAGGCCCCCTCTTCTCTTTCTGTCTCATAAAATAAGTTCTCTCTCTGCTGCATAAAATATGATTCTGGTTGTGCTGTCGTCTCCAGCGCTAACAAAGACGCATGGCTCTGTGCGAGGTTCCCCCTGTGGAATGATTACAATTATTTTGGTCTGGCACCAGTAGTCTAACAGATTACTCTGTGCCACTTTAGGAATTTCATATTTAGATATGTAATTTTAGGAGATTTAATCCAGATTTTATTCTTTGCTGTGAAAATTTTAGTAATCAGTGACAACACCCTTCTTCTCAGCCCTCCGTGAACATAGTGCCAGGGGATAGTTCAAATGGTCTGGAGGTCCGCATATGGGTGGATTAGTCGGTGGTGAGGGGGAAAAGACCTCTTTGAACTAAAATGTCCTCTGTCCCCCACCACTCATGTATCTGGAAGGCTATTTTCTTTGTTCCTCAGGCTTGGGAGATGTACTTTGCCCTCAAGTACTAGCCATCAGAGGCAGCAAACTTCTCTTGCCTTTGTATCTGTGGTTCTTTTTCAGCTCTAAATGGTTAGTGGACCTCAAACCTGACTTTCCATTAAGATCACCTGGCCAGTTTGTCTGTTTGTCTTCCTATTAAAGCCAGGGCTCACCACCTGAGATTCTGATTCGGTTGGTGGGATGTCGAGGCCATGGTTTTTGTATTTTTTGAGAACTTCTTAGGTGATCCTCATCGAGTTTAAGTCCCCTGGATTAAATTCATCTCAGCATTATCATAAACAATAAATTCAAGTTAAAACAGACACATATAAAAACTAACCTGCTACTAGAGATGTTACTTTTTTTGAAGGTCTTAATAATTTTCAGGGCCAGGTGGGAGCCTCATTTATTTTGGTATTCTTAACGCAGTATTTGGCAGGTTGTGGCTTGTAGAATGAATTAAGAAAGTAATTATTGCCTGGTCGCTGTGGCTCAGTGGTTTAGCGTTGACCTATGAACCTGGAGGTCATGAATTGATTACTGGTCAGGGCACCTGCCTGGGTTACAGGCTCGATCCCCAGTGGGTGGCATGCAGGAGGCAGCTCATCAAACAACTCTCTCATCGATGTTTCTTTCCCTCCCTCTCCTTTCTTCTCTCTGAAATCAATTAAAAACCTCATTTTTTAAAAAAAGTGATTAGTCTTGTTATGATAGTGATTCATAGTATATGTCCAGAAGTCATTTGTATTACGTCTTCAATTTACAAATATTATGGAACACCTGAAATTAAGAAAGGGAAAAAAAGTGCTGTACTCAAGCAGCTAAAATAAAAGTCAGAAAGTCTAAGAATGATTCCAATGTACTTTACTCCTGGGAGCATCCCTCAGGCTGCTCTGGGATCCCTGTTGTTATTTTGCACACAGTTCTAACAGCCTTGCTTCTCTAGTTCTCCGTTCACAGAAACTTACAGGGGAAGGAGTGACTGCTTTGCAATTGGACACCAAGGAAAATGGCACATCAAAAAAGTTAACACTGGAACTCAGAGATTATTATAGCTTGAGACCCGTTAGGGTGAGGGCAAAAGTTCTACATACCCAGCCACCGTGACTTCGAGCCCCGTCATTCATTCATACTCACTAGTGCAGGGCTCCACACAGGGTGCGTGGAGATTAACGACAGTGGGTTCTTTTTTTTCCCCCTTTTTAAAAAAATTTGGTTAAAATATTACAGATGTCTCTTTTTCTCCCCAATGACCCATTCCACCCCATCCTATCCCCCTCCCCATTCCCTCTCCCCACCATTGTCCGTGTCCTTGGGTTGTGCATATATGCATATAAATTCTTTGGTTAATCTCTCCCCCTCCACCCACCCGCCCTCCTCCATCCCTCTGACATTCATCAGTCTCATCTATGCTTCCATGTCATTGAATCTATTCTGTTCATCAGTTTATTAAGTTCTTTAGATTCCACATGTAAGCGAGATCATGTGATGTTTGTCTTTCTCTGCCTGGCTTATTTCACTTAGCATAATATTCTCCAGGTTCTTCCATACTGTCCCAAAGGGTATGAGATCCTTCTTCTTTACAGCTGTGTAGTATTCCATGGTGTAAATGTCCCACAGCTTTTTTATCCACTCATCTACTGATGGGCACTCGGGCTGTTTCCAGATCTTAGCTATTGTAAATTGCGCTGCTATGAACATAGGGGTGCATGTATTCTTTCTGATTAGTGTTTCAGGATTCTTAGGATACATTCCTAGGAGTGGGGTCACTGGGTCAAAAGGCAGCTCCATTTTTAATTGTTTGAGGAAGCTCCCTACTGCTTTCCATAGTGGCTGCCCCAGCCTGCATTCAAGGTGGGCTCTTTCAATGAGTATCAAGCAAGCCTCTGGTTCTTATTCTTGCTCTTTGTCTCCTTCCTGTTATGTTGGGTGGGTGGAGAGAGCGGGGGTGGGCGCACCTGATAAAATGCAGATTTCTGGCCATCACTCCTGCCCTCCTGAGTAATTAATAATCTCTGGGGGTGGGCCCAGGAATATGCATTTTAACAAACTTTCCAGATGATTCTTCTACATACTACCTCATACTACCTTTTGAGAATCTGTCGTCCAGGTTGTACTTTGCACCTTGGTGAAGACTTGGCAGTCAGTTCAAGGTTTTTGCTTGTAGACAAAACCAAGTGACCACCTTTAGAAAACCCTGCTTTGTGGTTCGAGACCAATGAAACTTTTCTCCTTTTGCTTGGTGTTCTGCTTCCAGGTCAATTTCAGTGTTTAACTGTTTAGTATATTGATTTAAAATAGGCTCAGCCATGTTGAGTAAAAGCTAGCCTTTTGTCTTAACAAAGGTGTGAACTTGACTACCAGCTATCAGAAAGATACTGCATCTCAGGGGAGCCTCCTACCAGGAGCTATAAGGAGGAGCCTACTGATCTTTTTTGTTTTTTAATTTAAAATAATTGATTTTAGAGAGAGAGAGAGATGAAGACACACAGAGAGAGAAACATTGATTTGTTTCCCATATGGGCCCCAACCAGGGATGGGGCTGCAACCTGGGTATGTACCCCAGCTGGAGTTGAACCCATGACCTTTTGCTGTACAGAACAATGCTCCAACCAACTGAGCCACACTGCCTGGGCAAGCCTACTGATCTTCATCTTGGAGAGCCAGAAATCAAAGTGCAGAGTGTTTCTTCACTACAGGGTTTTCCTATTAATCACACAAGCTTCCATTTTAATATTCAGTCCCATACATGCCATGTTTATATTTAGTAGTAAGTGAAACAGTTACTGGCAGCCAAATAATAAGTTCTTTTAGGGGGAATGTTTGAATGGTATTCTGACTCCTTGATGTGAGAGAGAGCTTGCACCATCCTCTTATCATTTGAAACTTCTGGGCCTTGTAGTTTAAGCAGCTGTCAGCTGCTCCTCAAGGAAAGTGTACTAGCTATTTGTATTTATATAGCCAGTGCTCTTTTCACATATAATCCTTCCCTGCTGCCTAAACTGCAGAGAATAAAACATCAGACAAATATGCCTAAGATGACGGTCATCTCACAGAGAAAAAAGGAGGCCCATCTTTCCTTTCAGTTGATGGCCTAATTATGAAACTGTATTTTACAGTAAAAATATACTTCCAGTCAATAGTGAATTTGAATTCAGGTCTTTTGAGTCCAAATTCTGTATTATTCTCATTTATTTTTCCTCTATCCTAATTTTTCTGTTTACTAAAATAAAAATGAAAAGCAGGTGCTTAGTGACAAGCTTGCCCAATCATCTGCAGATAAGTGACTTTTTATAATGAACAATATGACATGAAGATGTTTTCATTGTACCCACAGAATGCATTCCATCTGACAACCAGAGGTTTGAGGCAGTTAGAGCACCTAGTGAGGGAGTAGAAGAAAACATTTTATTGCCACTCTGGCTTTAGAAATTTTAGCTAAAGAAATCAGAGCAATTCCCTATAGTCACACTGCATAGCTGCTGAGAACCTGCATTATGTCCCCATGGAGCTAATTACTTGGAGGAAGGTAGGAGACAAAGTTGAGCATGCCCTGTGGGATCTGCTCTTGGTCTACACAGCTTCTCCTCAGCCCACCAAGGTACCAGACACTGGCATTTTCCCAAAAGAAGCCCTGTCACCTCTGATATTCGGGGCCATCATATTAACAAAACAAGGATCTGATGGAAGGAACACTGTAAAGAGATGCCGGAATCTACACAGCAGACCTACAGAGGTGAAATGAAACCCCTCCACCTTTACCTGAAGATGCTTGTCTCGATGTTAACTTAATCTTGTAACTATCAAAGAGTTCCTGGCCATCTCTCCCTCCCACCATGATCCTCTCCCATGGCAACCCAGGGGTTGGGTTCTCATTTCTCAAAACATCCCCAAACTCAGTCTCCTTAGACTCCCAAAGGGATCTTAGCACAGCAGGATTTCCACCCAATGCTCCGTCAGCTTTCCCCTTTGTTTTTTTCCAATGGGATCTCTTGATTCTGTTTCTCAGCTATATTAACTGTAGTGTAGTTTTCCTTAATGCACTGTCTCAGAGAAAAATTCTGCACAGCCATAACCATTTCTGCTCCAGAAAGTAAAAATTATCTTAGGGTGAAGGCCTGAGGAGAGGGCAGGAGTGGGGAGGAAGGAGTAAATGGGGGAAAAAGGGGGACATCTGTAATACTTTCAGCAATAAAAATAAATAAAAGAATTATCTTAGAGCAGAGAAGGAACAAATCAGGGGGTGATGTGTTTGGTGCATAATACAATGAAAATTCTAGTCTTTTACTTTTACAGTAGTTTAATGTTGTTAACAGGTATCCACACAGCTTTAAGAAAGAGGTCTCTGTAGATGCATTGTCCCCTGTTCTGTCCTATCCAATGTTAATAATATATCATTGGCTTTCACTTATTGCAAATCCCTTCCTCTGCCTATTTATGAGTACATTTCACAATGTGCTTTTAAAAACTCATTATTTAGTTTTTAATACCCAAGAGGCTGCTTCTCTCCCGAAGAATAAATGGCACTTGAGATGAAGAGAAATGCTCCTGAGACAAGGGTTGCCAGATTTAGAAAAACAACAACACAGCCTATCCATTTAAATTTGAATTTCAGATAGACAACAAATATTCTCTTAATATAAGTATGTCCCCAAATATTGTATACTTATTTATGGGACATACTTATGCTATATGTAATAGTGTAATAAAAATTATTAGGATATTACACTGAAAATTATCCATAGTTTATCTGAAATTCAAGTTTAATTGTGTGTTTTATATTTTTTTCTGGCAATCCTACCTGTAGTAGTTTTCAGATTCTACAGAGACCAGAGCTGGACCATGTCAGAGTAAGCAGCACATTTTTAAACTTTCCCAATAAGTGGAATGGGTAGAGTGGTGGTGCTAAAAGGTTGCAGGTTCGATCCCTGGTCGGGGTGTGTATGGGAGGCAACTGATCAATGCTTCTCTCTCTCTCTCTCTAAAAAAATCACACAAAAAAGCAGAAAGAAATGGCATAAGAAGAGGTATTAGTTCAAATATGTATATCCTTTCAGGATTGACCCACTGTGCCACCTCAGAATCAGGCTGGATGATATGTCTGTTTAGTAGTGTTTTATAAATTATTGTTCAAAGCTACTCCTGGCTTATTTTTGGGAGCATTCATTTTAATTAATTGCTATTCTTTTGTACTTCCTCCATGAGGTGATTTTTAAAAATCTTAAACTCTGAATATAATCAGTAAATTCCTGAGCCTATTTAAATATTGACATTAGAAAATGTTTGAGGATTGAAGTAATCTTTAATGGAATGGATGGTGATACAAGAGAAATGAAATATAATTGCCATTGGAGTCCATAAAAATAAAGAGTTCTCCAAAGTGTTAAACACAACTCCTTCAGAGTATGGTGTCCATAAACCATATCTGAAGGTCCAACTAAAGTTTAGTGTATCTAGTATTGGTTAGAGCTCAAATTAATCATATTTTAAAAATAACCAAATTCTGAATGCCGAACTGGAATCCTAATAGACTCTAAAAGTGACCTTACTATAAGTCTAGAATATTAAGGTCAACAATTTTCAAATAGTTGGATAAACTCTTTGGTAGGGGAAGCCTATTGCTGTGTATCACAGCTGCACTGCCATCCTTGGCCTTCATTTTTAGAAATGAGAATTTAGGTCCTACTCCCACTCCAATTCTTCTCATTTTAAAAAACTTATGTGGTTTGGGCTTATGGTAGGGGGAAGGGGGATCTGTAATAGCTTTGTTAGCACTCACTTATAAATTCTACAACAGACTGGTAGATTAAAGATGGCTACAAATTCTCTGCTCTTCTTCATATTGAAAAGCAAATAATTTCCTTTCCCTTGAACCTGGATTGGCCTTAGTGAATGGCTTGATCAATAGAATGCACCACAAGTGACATGCTGGGCGTTTTGAGACAACTTTGTAAGAAGCCTTTTGACTTCCACCTTGGCCTCTTGAAATGTTTTGAGAGTCCAGAGTTACCAGGTAATTATCTGAGACCATGTGGCCGGGGAGGCTATATATGGGCTCTCTTGTAGACTGCTACAATAGTTAGCCTTCCAGCCATTTTCATCCAGGCAGACATACAAGTGAAGCCATCGTGGGCCTCTAGACCAGCCCACGCGCCAGCTGGACACTACCGAGAGGCCTCTTATTGCTGCCCCAGGGAACAGAAGAACAGCCCAGCCTAGCCCTGTGAGAATTCCTGATTCCTGAAATTGTAATAAAATAAAATGGTTGTTATTTTAAGCCACTAAATTATGGTGTAGTTCTTTGAGCAGCAATAGATAATCAGAACAAATAGTGATGTATTAATCTTTACAGTTAAGAACAGAACAAGGTGGAAGGAAAGAGGGGTGAGCTGATTAGAGAAGGTAAATGGGAAGAAGTGAGATAAAATTCTCTAAAAAGAGATTGTGATTGCCAGAGACATGAATAAAAGATGGGCTAGGGATTGAAAAGATTCACAGCAAGCTTAAAAAAAATCAGTCCCAAATTTTTGGCAGGCTGCTACTGTGGTTTTGGGCCACACTCACAACTTTGGCCCAATTTCTTAGAGATTTGGAGGGAAAACAGCAGTAAAGTCTCGCCTCATGCAGATGCCGTGAACAGTAATGAATAAACATGACAACTAAATGCTGCAAATAAGAGCTGAAAATGCTAAATATGTAAAAAGCAATCTTTGCATCTACTGAAAATCTTTCATCAGATGATTTCAAATGGATGGTGTCTCAGGAGAAAATAACTTTGAAAATACAAACAGATTTTTATTTTTTGTACTTTTATTGAAAAGGTACATTTAAAAAAATACACAGACATTTTACCATTTACAGATTGCAGATACAGATGCTCAAAAAGAGTTCACTCTGTTTTGTTGTGTTATGATACCTCTTGCCTCTGATACCACAAACATTCCAGTCTTGTTGATACCAGCTTAGAAAGGGGGCATGGGAGCATGACCTGCAACATACTCGGTGAACAGAAAGACAAATTGTTCAATTATAAATTTTTTATCTTCTGTACATTATTGCATTAGGGAGCCACAAGATTATGTAGCATCGTTACAAATGAAAACAGGTTAAAAATGAAAAAGATAATGACACAGAAATACATGGATTCATTGTCTTCTTGCAAATTGCACAAGAGGTGCAAAAATGTGCCATTTAGGAAGCTCTTCTCTGTTTGTCTACATTTGCTTTAGCAACTCAAACTGGTGAGGGAGCTACAAAATAAGTTAAACAAAAATAGCAAACAGGTAGTAATTATAGCTATGTTATATGGCTTTCTATTTCATTTAAATATCACCAAATAAAATGAAAAATGAAGAAAAATACATTACTTTATCTTTTGTTCTCTTAAAGAGAAAATTCAAAGCTACTTTGCTTCCTAACATGTGCACAGCAACTAAAAGTGTTTAACTGAGACAAGAGATACAGATCTAGCACTACACAGGGCAGGACAGGACGTGGGTCTAACACAGGACACACTCCCTGTCACCGACAGTGCACCGGGAGGGGACGCCGTGAGCTGTTGGTAAGATGGGTCCGCAGCAAGCGCTCGCGTGCGCCCGCGGTTGTTCCGCACTAGCAGGGGCCCCGCTGGACTCCAGAGTTATTTACAGACGTGTGAGGAAGACCCTATTTTTCAAGCCCGTCAGGAAAAGATTCCACACTGTCTCTGAGCCGCATCACACTCATGGAAAAAGAGTTCAGAGAATGATATATGTATAGTATTCCTTTTTTTTTTTTCCTGACCAAGACAGTTGCAAGAAACCAAGTATCTGAGACACCCCGGTGGATGGGCGGGGAACAGGGGCTGGAGCCTGTGCTGCTGGGGTGCTGATGCCAGGCGCCCCTCGGAGCGCGCCGCACCGCGGCCACGGGATGGGCCCGCCGTCGGGGGCGGGCTCGCGCTCTGCGGCCGGCGGGGGGCGCTGCAGCCCCGAGCCCTGGCCCGCGGACCCCTCTGGCCGCCCTCTCGCCGCCCGACTCGCTGGCCGCGCCCCCGGCTCGGGCTCAGTAGGGCGCGAAGAGGATGGAGGCGGGCGCGGCGCGGATGGGCCCGTGGCCCGGCCTCAGCAGCGCGGGCGGGACGGCGGGAGCCGGGAAGAGCGAGGCGGCCGGCCGGGGCGGCGGCAGCGACAGCGCGGAGGACACGGCGGCCGCGGCCGCCAGCGGCGAGGACAGGAAGGCCGGGCCCAGAGGCTTCATCAGGTCCTTCTGGAATGCAAGTTTGGCCTGAAGGAGGGAGAGAACAGGAATGGGCTGGGAGGGTGTTTCGAATAAGCTCCGCAGACGTGTTTCCGCAGTGGAACACGAACATTAGGAAGGCGCCACACTGTGAAAGCCTTTCCTCTCAGGCGTGGAGGAAGGGCCGTTTTCACAGAGCTGGCCGCGGGCTCCGGGCGCGCCCTCGGGCCGACTCGCGTCCCTGCTCTTTCGGGGGGCCTCTGCCCTCGGCGGGCGCGAGGCCGCAGGAGGCCCGGGGCAGGCCCTAGAGCCGGGGCAGGCCCTAGAGCCCGAGCAGGCCCTAGCCCTGGAGCAGGCCCTAGAGCCGGGGCAGGCCCTAGAGCCCGAGCAGGCCCTAGAGCCGAGGCAGGCCCTAGCCCCGGGGCAGGCCCTAGAGCCGGGGCAGGCCCTAGAGCCGGGGCAGGCCCTAGAGCCCGAGCAGGCCCTAGCCCTGGAGCAGGCCCTAGAGCCGGGGCAGGCCCTAGCCCCGGGGCAGGCCCTAGAGCCGGGGCAGGCCCTAGAGCCGGGGCAGGCCCTAGCGCCCGAGCAGGCCCTAGCCCCGGGGCAGGCCCTAGAGCCGGGGCAGGCCCTAGCCCTGGAGCAGGCCCTAGAGCCCGGGCAGGCCCCAGCGCTGCGTCTCACCCCCGACGGCACAGCAGGCGCCCCGGGGCTCCAGTGGACGCGGAGCTCAGCTCAAAATCCCCACTGTCTTAAACCTCAGCGCAGCCTCGGAATGGGGCTTTCCTGTTGTTGTTTTTGAAGAATGTTTACGACCCTTCACCTCACTTCTCCGACAGCCGCACTGGGGTGGGTGACTGGGCTTCTAGACACTAGGGACCCACGGGGCGCCGTGGAAACAAAGTTTCCTGGCCACTGACAGAGCATTCCCTGACACACTGCAGCTAGCGCAGGTTTCTGTCGCTGGAATCGCCTTGGTGGGCTAGCAACTTTCTCTAGGCCAAGGATTCCCGGGATGGAACCTTCCTGCGAAGTAAGAAATCGATCCCTCACTTCTCCCTTTTGCCATCAGGAGTTTTGAAGCTGGGCTTGCTTAGGGCGGGTTACATTGTTTGCACCCTCAGCACGGCCTCCAGCGGGCCACCCCAGCTTCAGCCTCCTGCGGAGCCTCAGCCTGGTCCCAGGGAGATTATGAAACCCACTCATCTGGGAATTTACAGGACGCCTATGGCTGAAGTCCTTGGGTATTTTTGCAAAGAAACTGGAAACAGCACATATTGAGAGCAGGTGAGACAGGCCGATTACCAACATGCCTGCTAGACATGCAAGGAGAGCAGCACACAGGCCTACCTTACTTTCTGGGGAGGGAAGGGGGAGGAGGGAAGGGAGAAGGGAGGGAGGGAGGGGAGGAGGGAGGGAGAAAGAGGGGGGGGAAGACAGAGGAGGGAGGAGGGTATTAAATGAATGAATTCTTGTTTTCTGAAAGCAATTCCTTTTTTCCCAGGTACAACAGTCATCACTTGTCCTTGTTCCTCAGCCTTTACTTTTCCTTATAGGCTAAAGAAGGTAACATTTTCAAAAGGTCTTGGTAAAGGGTACGTTACGGTGTTAGCTCTAAAGAGGCTCTGCTTCTCTTCTCTCAGGAAGATTTCTTCAAGGTGCCCTACGGCAGGAACTAAGCAGTTCATTCTAAATTTTCTATCTATGTGGGCTATTTAAGTTCCAAACCTTTCAGGACCCATTAGTCCCTAGGCCCTCCTTACCCACAGAATCTGCCCAACCCAGCAAGGCTGCCCCACACCACAGGTGAGCAGGCAAGGTGAACTTACTGCTAAAAGGCTTGGGCTCCGCTGGAGTTTGTTGTAAGGGCTGTATTTCGGCTTCAGTGGTTTCCCTGCAACTCGATCCTTGTGTCTTCGGCTAGAAATGTGCTGAAAAAAGTTTGATGCATTAGCTGAATCTAGATGTGAGTTTTATTCCATGTAAAATATACTTCCTAGATAGAGGTAGCTGGTTTCACCATGATTTAGGAGACTTTCATAATCAGACGGAGCTGGGCCCAGTTCCAGGTACAAGTTCCACGGTAGTGTGGGTAAAGACTTGCTCCCCACTCAATTGAAACGCCTCTCTTCCTTCCCTCTTTCTCCATAGCTCTTATCCGACTTTGCCTGGTATTACCACCGTGACTGTTGAGTCTGTCCCCCTAACCCGATTTTGGGTTGTTGGAACTGAACATCTCCCTTATCTTCCAGAAATTCCTGCTTGACTGTGAGCTCCGAGCTCCGGGTATTGCTGTGCTCATGTGTCTCTAACACCAGTCTGAAATCTGACATATATGTGCAAATATTTGGTGTGGACTTTTTCTTCCACAGAGTACCTGTATTTTGTATATTTTATGTATCCTATAAAGGTTAGTAAATTTAACTTTGAGCACAGTGAGAACCATTATATAGATTAGGAGGTATACAGTCAAGTGGTGACCCCAAACAACAATGACTACTAATTCAGAGTACATTACCTGTTTGAGTTGAATTTCTGAATTAACATGAACATCACAGATTTCACAATGAAATGTCTTGTTCTGTAGTCCTGACCCCTTACTACCATTCTGCATCTTTAATCTTGATCCAGGTCTAGGATAGGACTTAATTGGACCAGCCCCATTACGAGCTTCAACCATGGTCTTGTGTTTAGATCCTAAAACAGAAAGAGACATATATTAAATAGCTATTGAAGAACTACATGGAGCTCTTTGTTTTCTTATTCTTGAGAAGTTACCTTCAGGTTGAATTTCCCATTGCTTTTATTTTTAATGACCATTTTAATTCTTATTATAAATTTAACACATTTTCATTGTAAAAAATGGGATAACAGAAGAATATAGAATAAATATATAGGAAATATAGAGAAACATGAGAAAATAAAGATTACGCATATTATCAACACGCAGACATAATCAAAGTTATCATTTCAGTGCATTTCTCTTCTGGTTCTTTTTTAGTATATAAAAATAAATATAGTCAATAATGTGAGAAGTTTGCAAGGTGAAAAATGATTATTAGAATAATAATTGTAAGGTATAAAAATGTCAAATTTCTATATTGTATATCCGAAACTAATATAACTAATATAATATTGTATACTAACTACACTTAAATTTTAAAAAATCAGCATAAAAATAATATTTTTCAAAATTGGGATCATACTAACTAAATATTCTGAAAATTTCATATATCAAATTATATACATATTTTCTTCTAATTACATTTTAATGGCTGAATAGTGTAGTCTGTCACATTGGGGTACTCTAATTTATTCAGCATTTCCCTGCTGAAGGACTTTTAGGTTTCCACTTTTTTCTTTTGTAAGTGTATTGCAGTGAACATTGTGCATAGATATTTGTCTTCCCTGTCTCTTCCTTATGAGTTTTGGGAACTAGTACATACTTCCTGAGAAAACAAAGAACAGAACAGGTTTTATCTCCAACCTGCTTTGCCTTGCTGTTTCTAAAGTCAGTATGATCATACTTTTCTCAAAATCATACATTTGAATCAAAAAAGTAGAGAAGACATTGAACAAACCTAATGCTCGAACATCTAATGGCATTCTGACAGGAAAAGTTGGGTTTTGCTATAAACATTATTTAAATCCCAACAGTAGCCGCTAACCTGTGTTGTGTGCCTCCAGCTGTGACAGGGAGTTCACAGCCACTTTGCATAGTGAACAGTAAAGCAATTTTTTGGCTTTTTCTTCTTCTGATTCAGAGACAGTACCAGGCGCTCCATTTGTGCTCTTGGAGGGAGAGGCGTCTGTTCCAGGTGGCAGGGGTGTTGTGCCAGATTTGAGGAGAAATGGGCCACCTTCAGAGCTTGAAGACTGACTGGAACTGTTGATTTTTAGCTTCCCTTTGTCTTCTAAGAGAGACACAGAGAGATGGTATTAAAGCCTCATGTAGCATATCAACACAGATAAATTGACATAAAGGAATTAAAAATAGGAATTTGATTTCAATATTCAGTTTTACCCTAGCACAGAGTTAAGTCCATTGAGTCTGATTAAAACAGAATTCCATGCCATCATTTTCCAAATCAAGTCACTCCAAAGTCATGATGACTTATGAAAAATGACTTCAGTCTCCCACTTGAAGCAGGTAACTTTCTATCTAATATCCTTGAGTTGTAAATTTTGCTCCAGGGAAGTCTTATATATATAGGAAAACCAGCTACCCTCCAATATGATTACACTATATGACAGTACCATGAAATAAGTCATTAGGCAATGGGAGTTTCATTTGATTACTCATGTTTTAATTAGGACATGAATATAAAGTTAAAATTCAAATTTTTACACCAAGTTAAAAATTTTAAGTTTGGGGTGTGGAGCAGAGAGGAGGGAAGAAACATGGTTTATTTGGGTTATGATTAGTTAAGTTTTGCTGTTCTTTGAATGGAAATGAAATTTATCTGAAATACAGGATGCAAAGATTCCATTATAGGTATTAACTACTGCCACTCTAAGTCAAATTTTAAATAATGAGTTTAACCATAAGCACAATATGAGGATTAATCAAATAATTTACAGTTATCTTGTCATTTTGATCATGCAGCTGCTAAATGCTTCTAATCCTCAGGGTCCATATGCAGTCTATATGAGGGGCCAGAGTGGCTTTAACTCTTGGGGGTGCATTTGCTATTCAAGATGGGCTCTGTTCAGTGGCTCCTCTGGGAAAGAAACTGGAACTTTTTAGGCAGCAGCAACATCCATCACAGGTTTAATCCTACTAGAGCTGGTGCTCTTAGAAAATGTCCAAAGATAGGCTAATAAACTCATTAAGAGAGGAAGGGAATTAAAACTGAAAATTTATTTGTTCATTGCCCTAGCTAATTTGGAACTCTGTACCCTGGGCCTGGATGGCCAAGAGGGCAGGTGTGACCGGGGAATAGCAACATGGCTGTGTGTCTGTTCTGCATATCAGGCAAACCAAAGCTTTCACACACATAAAAAATAAAAGATCACATTTCTACTTAATTGATTTAGGGGTCGGCAGGTGAATCCCATCCCTTTTTATACATTGGATCCATCCAGGTCAACACTAGATATAACAGGGCTTCTAAGGATTAATTCCAGGTTTGGGTGGTATTTAGAATAAGTGGATACCCAGGTCCCTTTTTATCTTTGGGTTCCACAGTCTATATTCCTTCCCAGCAACTTTATTAAAGCTTCAGAATACCATGAAGTCTGACGGAAAAGATCTTAGACATTCACTAAAATGACCAGTAGTAGGAGAGAAAAATAAAACCATCCTTCCTAAATGGTAATAGTGAGTAAATTAGATTGAAGATTATTTGAGGCCTGGAACTCTCTCATCTATAAGGATCCCTCTGATTGCAGTTGCAGAGCAATTTTATAGAACACACACAGTGACGTTATTCAGTAATCAGAATAATTATTCACTAATTTCATTCGCCCTCATGGAATTACTGTTTCTTGTGATGGAAACTTAAGTTATTGTATAACAAAATCTTTCCTTCGATCATTTCATAAAATATTTCATATAAATTTGACCTAAAGAATCTGACCTGTTTTAGTCACTTATTCATTCTCTTTCTTTTTCATATTACTATTTTAATGTCCCTTATATTGATCTACTTCATATATTCCTACATTTATAAAGAATTTTACAATTTATGAAGTGTTATCACTTACATTGCCTTATTACCCCTCACAGCAAACTTGTGAAATAGGTAGGGCTGCAAGTGAGAATTCCTTTCCTCAGGATGAGGGAACGCAATCTCGTGAAGATTAAATGATGTCCCCCAGGTTATTAGGTCGCATAAAGGAGCATGTTTTCTCTAGCTATTCACGGGCTATAGTGTATTAATCTACCTGCACAAAGGGAGGACTTCTATGCATTAACATGATAAAGGGCATACAACAGCCACCCAGAAAAGTGAAAAAGCTGTTGTGTTTTCTTTTAAAATTACAGTTTAGTTTTAAAGCATATTTCCCTTAACATTCAACAATTATCTGATTCTGGGAACATTGAGAAGATGAACAAAATTATACCTTTTTCTCTGCATCCCTATTCTAATAAAAATTAAACATTTCCTTTTTATACCTGTTTTTTCAAAAGAGGTCATTTATTCATTAACAAATGCATATTAACACTATGCTAGTTGCTGACAGTGTGCTAGACTGAAGAACATAGTAAATAAAGTAGGCACGGACTTTTAAAAAGTATCAGTTTAGCATGGGAAATGAGACAGTCATTCAGAGATCCCTAATTTATGATGGAAACTGGTAAGAGGCACGAGAGCATAGAGCGGGGAAATGATTACTTCTGGCTAGGAAAAAGACATTTGTCATGAAGAAAGTGGCATTTTGGCTGGGTTTTGAAGGTCAGATTTAGATAAGCACAGAATGGGGTGAAAAGCAGTGGGAACTGAATGGGTATAAGTGGAAGCGTGGGGAAATGCTTAGGTGTTAGAAAGCTTGGGGTCTGCTTGGTTAATACCTGATAGTTGAGCACAGATGATGGCAATGGGAGTAATGGGGGATATAATTATAAAGGTGGATTGAACCAGAAGGCAGAGAACACCTTAAAATCATTAAATTAGATACTCAGGGTAGCCATTTCCAGTTTAAAAAATATTAAGAGGTATGGTGTGTATAACATGATCTAACATTTAGATAAATTACATTTTAGTTTTTATCACCTAGATAGGCCAGAGTCTTAAGCTTTGAGAATATTAGGGAGACATTTTTTGACTGGGAATGTGTAAATGGTTCCATCATACTCAGGGAATTCTACCATTCAGTTGATACTAGCTAGTCAATAAGACAGATCCCCAGATCAAGAAAGTCGGTTATACAATCATATATTAAATTATGGCATTCTTTCTGGATGTATAAACTTATAAACTTCAAAGCCTAAATTTTTTATTTCTCATTTTAATTGCTTGATTTAAAAAAAATCAAAATCCATTATATTATTTCTCTTTCCTTACTAGCATTTTAAAGCCTCCTCATTTTGTGTATTAGAAAATTTAATTAATGTACTGTTTACTTCTGTTTTAATAAAGAGGCATGCCATCTGAAACTTCTGCTTAATATGAATTCCACTTTCAAGTGTTCCCTCACATGAAGCAGGGCTCTGACTGTCTTAATTATTTCCTGATTACTCAAACACCTTTTCAAAGGTTTTACCCTCCAGGATTTTGAAACAAAATTTGCTTAGCTACATCAGAATTGCCCTTTGTAACAGATACCCATAATTTATGCAGCCAAGTGAATTTAGTTCTTCAAAGTAGCCTTCTTGGGAGGTTCCACGTTAATTTACTTATTTTCCAAAGCTCTAAACATTTTTGAAAACCTCTTTTTTGGGAGCTGTTTTCATATCCAGTTGATAAACCATATGAAGGAATCAGTCTTCAGTGTTTTTTACTCCAGAAACTTTACTCAAATTAACCCACCCATTCATCAAACTGAGCACTATATAACCCAAATACAGCCTCAGAGGATTAATATGCTAACACAGAAGATAGAAAGAACATGCCCAAAGTCCTAAAACATTACACATTGGGCCAATCTAATGCTGGTGGTTCCTTCACATCCAGTGCCATGTTGTCATGCCTCACTCTAAATTCTGGAAAAATCTGTGTCTTTAAGCACAGTTGATCACTGGGAAGCTGGCTAATTCCTAATTAACTACATTTCCATCCAATTTTCATCTCTTGGCTTTTAGACTAATCCTGGAAGCAGTGAAAGTTGTCTGAGTTGAAGTGATTCTTCATGCATCAGATTCTGTATGTCCTTACCTTAAAAAAACAAAGAAGCTCACTTATTTTAAATAACTTAGGACCCATGAAAATCAGGTGACTAATTCGTAAGTTCAAAATGGTCTTATACTATAACTGTCTGCCAGGCTATGTATGATCCTGACTCAAGATGTCCCTGCTCTTTCCATTTGGATGCCTATGTCAGTCGCGTCCAATGATATGGCAGTAATCGCCCTCCTTGTCTGAGGTCAACTGCATGACAACTGCCCCACTGTCCCTTGTGTCACTTTGTTGGGGAACAGAAGCTGTCGGTCTCACACTCAGATAAAACAGTGGCACCTCCAAATATATCTCCATGTTGAAAGCTGGCACTGATATTAATGAACTTGTCACTCCTTTTTCCTTGCAATTATTATAAGAGTTTATTTGAGCCAAACAGGATTTGCCTGCACTTGTCACTTTTCTAAGGGAGCACAAAAGAGGGCTTGTTTGCTAGAGTTTGAATCTAATGAACAGCTTTCTCCTATTTTGTGTAGTTTTCCATTCATTTGACTTGTACAATATAGAAGTCATATTTCAACTTCTTCAGGTTGAGAAATGGCCCCCTTTCGATCTGTCACTGAGAGATGTGAAACAGTTATTTCTGAGGCAGCTTTATTATGGAAAATAACTAACTCACGCCACTCAAATCAAGTCCCTCAGGGAGAAGGTTCAGTAATGATTCAAAAGCCAGGAATAAGACTAAAAACTAATTTTCTAGGTGGAACGAGGAGCAGGTTCTTTCTCTTCTAACCGAATGGCCTTTACCAAGGAACCATAGGTTCACAACGTACAAGGAAAACACCTGAATTCTGCTCCTCCCACCTCTTCCCTCGCTGGATGGAGAGTTTAGGGTTTAGCTTTGATAGTCCAGGCAGAGGGAAATGCACACTGACAATGTGAGGGTCAGTCTGAGAGAATGAGGAAACAGTTTTTCTTCATCTAAAAAATGTATCTTTATTTAATACAGAAAATACAAAAAATTTACTGTCAGCCAACAAGCTATTGCCTCAGGATGTTCCAGGGGGGTAAGGATCACCCCTCACTCTATGCATCTAACTGGGTACTGCTTGCCCTAAGGAGACAGTGCAGACATTCAGGGGCTGGACTGCCCAGGTGTGAGAAAGCTACCAATCCTTTAGAACTATATTGTTAAAAGCTAGTCATACTTTTACATTGCTAATCTAGCATTTGTGCCTAGATTCAATCTGCTGCTTTATTACTAAGCTCTCAAAGCCATCTGTATATTGAAGACCTATAGGTTGAAGGAGAAAGTTTGCTGACCATAGAAAGTGATATTAATTTAAGAGGCCTGTGTCCCCAAAGGGGTCTGTCTGGGATTTCTCATCATGCTTGGTCCCTTAGGAATTTTGAGACATGAGGACTCATAACTGTGACTACAAGAGGACTGAGCAAGGAAGATATAGGACATCACATTACAGACTGTGAACCTCCCAACTACAATACAAAGCAAGAAGCTAAGAGGCTCTTTCCCATCTTACCTGTGGCTTGAGGTATATAAACCTCATCAAGTCATTAGAAGAAGTAATCATGCAAATACCATGTGGAGAATAGGGGTGGGAAATGCCAACCATAATCCTATCACACTAAACAGAAGTTTCTAACCTGGGGTCTGTGGACTCCTAAGGGACCCAGGAGTTCACAGGATCCATGAACGTGAATGGAAAATGTATCTTTATTTTCATTTATCTCTAAATGAAATTTAGCATTTCTTTCTATTATAATTGAAGGCAACAAACCATAGCAGCTTTAGGAGTACCTGTAACTTTGTCACCAAGAGAAATCAGAGATTTTCATTGGATATTACAATTGTCATGGAAAGCTTGAATACCATTTATGCTCATCAACTCTTCAAAATTATGGCAGATATTAGACCTATTGCTATATCTTAATGAATGCATTGTATTAATTACTGTATTGCTATATCATAACGAAATTGAAAACTATTTCAATGTAAGTGGTTTTCTTTATAAAACTACAAATTTTATTTTATGGATTTAAAAGTATTACTTTGAGACTAGGCTATAAAAAGAGGTGAAGAACCTCTGTATTTATGTCTATCACTTCATTCTGCCTTCATTTCTGTCCATAGCCATCATTTCGACCACATTCTTACCAATATCCTAAATTCCCTCCTTCATCCCCAAGTGTCCTTTCATTACGTGAGTTATTTAAACAGGGCAGCTTGTCACCAGTCAACTCCTGTGAAGTCCTGGTCCCTCTGATGAGAGGACTCTCATCTTTTCCCCCTCTACCTCCAAACTAGGGTCCTGGCTTGTGTGGCTAAACCAGGCAGAGAGAACTTAAATCCTCTGCCTAGGCCTCTTTTTCCTTCCCAGACAAGGTCAGCATCCCTTTCTTTTCACTCATCAAGCTTGTCATCCAATGTTCAATATCTATCTTTCCAGACATGCTTTCATGAGGGCAAGGCCCAGGTCCGCCTGACTCACTGTCACGTACCCAGTCCTAGCCTGATGCTGGATGTTCAGTGGGAATTCAGCAAATATATGCAAATAGATCCATGGATAAACCATTTTTAAACTTTCAATTTAATATAATTTGAAACTTTTGGATTTAATGTATTACATACATTTTCCACATTATTTTATTTACTTTAAAGCAGTATAATATTCTATTGGATACAAGTACTTTAAATTCCCTCGTACTGATCGTCTTGTTTACAGTTCTCATTAATACAAGTAATGCTGGGATGGAAATCTTCATGCAGAATGTTTTATTTTTCTCGCTTTGCATTTAGGATTATTTCCTTGGTATTAATTAACTGGTCTAGTGGAATGAATATTTTTTTGGTTCTTGATTTATCCTATGACATTATTTTCCAAAAAGGTTTTCTCAATTTAGGTTTTCTCAGAAATGGTTTTCTGAAATGCTTTAATATAAACAGAACATCTCATGATTTTTCAAAGTACTTTAAAAACTTTTGCTAGATATTAATTATTATGTCTTACAGGTTAGTCAAAGGATTGGGTAAAATTTTGGTTGAAAAAAATACAATAAATAACTTTTCCTAAACTCAAAATGTGGTACACTAATTTTCACATTGAATAAAAACATTTTATTTGTTAATAGAGAACTAAGAACAAAGATACTGTGCTAGGAAGACAGATTATTTTAATTGAATATGCATTTTGCTAGTTAAATGGGTAAAAATTATCCTAAGACTGACAAAAGTTCAAATATTGGGGAGCAAGGAATAAAATAATCTCTATTGAGACAAGAAATTCTAGTGTTTATGTCATGTCCTGTTGAAAGAAAATAAAGCACATATCTTTTAGAGGTTAAATAATTAACTGTGTACAAAAAATACCAAAAAATTGTACAGTAAGAAAAATTTTTACCATAACCTAGGAATAAAATGTACGGACTGACATGTTTCCCTCATTTACTGACATAAATGCCAGCAGGAACTTGTGGGGTGGGCAAGGGTGCGTTTCTCATTCGAATTACCTCATCCCCACCCCCACTCCTTTGATCTCAGGAGCCAGCCCTGGCTTCAGGAGGGCAGCTTCTCCGCATGAAGCACCCAATTTTCTCCTTCTACAAATGGAGACGTTTTAAACTGTCCCTTCTTCGATTACTGTAGCTGTATACAGAGCAGATTTTTTTACCTATGAGGTGGGGCATCTATCTCATTGAATATGAAGAAAAAGAGCCAGTGTCTTTTGTCCTGTCCATATTGTAGGGAGGGCACCAGAGCTTCCCCTATTCGACTCCACTTAATGAATTCATTTAATATGTGCTAACTATATGACTGCTAAGAACAGGATGAAGCACCAGGAGCTGCAGGGGCATGATGGATGAGATGCATTAAGAGTGAGTAAAAAGACATTTCGTCCATTGCACAGAAATGTGAGGAAGACCAAGAAGGTCCTTCTACATCTTTAAATGTTCCACTGGGAAAATCACGCTCATCGAGTCTTAATGTCCTGGAATGAAAACACAAGTGCCATAATTACTAAGAGACAATAAAAGAAGCATGTAAAGAAGAATGTAACTGCAGATCACTGTTGCATGGCAGCAAGGCATGAAATGATCGCAGAGTCTCGATAAGGTCAGGGTCTGGGGATTTCTTTGAACAAATGGTTATGTTTTATGGCTACCATCTATTGAGTCGTCTGCTAAGGGATAGGCACTGATCCAGGCACATTTATCAGCTCATTAATCCTGACAACAAACCTGGGAGGTAAGTATTAGTCCTCCCATTTTATAGATGGGGAAATAGAAGGTCAGTGAATGTGAGTTGGTCATGTGAGAAGTGGAGCCAATCTGACTTCAAGCTCATGCTGTTTTTACTATGCTATATGCAAAGTAGGTAAATATGGCACTCAAGAATCATACCTTGGTCAATATAACCATATCCAAAGCCACTCAAAACTTTAAAAAACCAACAAAACCAGTTGTAAAATAGGGCATATGGAAAGGGATAACACACTTTTCTGAGATATCAGACTTCTAGAAATATCACCTAGTGAAACATAATCTCAAGCCTTCAAAAAGCATGTGCAATAAAGTTCATGAACCTTCATCCAAAGGTAGCGTATCATGGTAGTGAACTTGAGGGACTGCCCTGGGGAGACTGGCCTTGAAACTATTTTCTATCTAAGTGACTCTGAGCCACTATTTCCTCTCTCTAAGTTTCACTTTCTAGCATCCACCAGAGGATTGTTATGATCATTAAATAAGGTAGTATATATAAAATATTTAGCACTTTAGTATCAGGCTACATAATGCTCATTCAGTTTCACATTAATTATTACTAGTACTGCTGTTAAGATTATATTTTGTATATAAGTCTAATAAGCTTGGATCTGTTTTTCTAGAATATGCTACATTAGGTGAGCATAATGAAAGATGAGAGCCAACCACCTTTCATTGATGGCAGCAAGAGACAGTTGAAATAAGATACCACAGAAGGACCAAAAAATCAAAACAAAAAACAAAAAACCCGGATTACTTCAATCATAGGCATTTTTACTATTATTTACATTTGCAAAGTTCTTTCATAATTATTTCATTTGTTCTATCCATCACTGCTGTGATGTGGGGATGGCACTGTTCATATTTCACAAATGAAAAAAGAGAGGCTCAGAATTTAATGCCTTCTCTGGGGTCATAGCCAGTCAAAAGAGCAAAGAGTACCACAGTCTATAGATGCGCTTGCTGTCCAATACAGTAGCCATGTGTGGCTACTTAAAATGAAATATTCAGCTCCTCAGTAGCATAAGCCACACTTCGTGTGAATAGCTATGTGTGGCTAATGGTACTCATGTTGGACAGCACAGATAATAGACCTTTTTTATTACCACAGAATGTTTAATTAGAGAGTGCTGCTTATAGAAATGGGAGCGCCAAACCATTACTGCATAATACCATGCCCGATGTCCATAACAGTGAACCTGATTTTCAAAGAAGTCAGGTAAGATGAAAATATTAGACACGATTCTATAAAAATTACTTTAAGCTTTATACTATAAAGCTAAATTTGTGTGACACTAGACTGTAAGCATAATCAGAATCGGGCCCAGAATCCCCCAAAATGCCTAGTACCAGTGCCCTTGCACATGGAATCTATGAATATTGATTGAGTAGTTCTATTTGATCATCCACCGATTTCAGGAAAACATGTCACTGTTAAGAGAATTCTTCCTGAAGCAAATAAGTGAAATGTCATAAAATGGAAGTAATAACCTTTATTAAAATTTCAAGGTCACTTATGGTTGTGCTGTTACAAAATTATTCAATGTGCTTATAAAGTCCTTTCATATTCCAAAATCTTTTAAATGCAGAAAAGTTTTTAATGGTGATATAAGCATGAAGGAGATATCCAAGATTTTGCTTTTTAGAATGGTTTATAACATATTCCTAGTAAATCATAAGTTAATAGGTCGTCAGTAAGTCATAAGACAGTTTTAACTTTCAGTTTACTCTCGTAGAGCAACAGTGGGTAACAGCTTTTAGAAGTGGAGAACCTAACAATAAATGCTCAGTATTATTTGGAAGCAAAATAAAAAAAGCTCAAAAGTTTCAGAAGTTAGTTTCCAGAGTATAACACACAATTAACTACCTAAGAATCTTCAGCCTTGCCTGGCAGGTTGCTGTGTCAAATTCAAGGTGGATGGGCGAAGATGGAGGCAGCTTCATTTTTTAAATTGACTTTGAAAGTCTTAATGATATATGTACATTTCATGAAAATATGAGCCTTGGTATAATGGTCTGTTCTCTTTAGACAGATGGGACTCAATTTATGTTCTACATGATTGTACCCCAGAATTTCATACTTAAGATGTTTGTCATAAATACAGTTAATCTATTATTTTATGAGGGATACTAAATCTCGGCCTCCTGGATTTGGATAGATGTCTGCCAAATTTATGATTGTGCCTCTCTATAAATGACAGATGCTGCCAAAGTGGAAAACTATCATTTTTTTCCTACTCAACAGCACAAGGTCCTGTTGTTGGAGACAGAAAGGGGGAAAGAGGCAGTTACGAAGACCTTGCTAGCTAATCGATGGAGTCCTGGGGCAGTCAGCGGAAATGAGAAGTTGTCATTTGGAAAACTTGGCCCCATTTGTAACAACACACAAAAAAATGCAAAACACACAGGGGAACCCATAAAAATAACGAGGCGAGGGTCTGCATTTGTATCCTTGGCAGAAAAACTCTTGGACAAAATTGAAAGTGCTCTTTCATAAGGCAACAGGGTGATTGTAAAAAGCTGAACTGCAGCCTTCCCAGGCGAATCATACTGATTCACTAGTTGATAACTGCTCTGGGTTCACACCCAAGAGATTGCCACCAGGCAGAAGGATAGTATACTGAACACTGAAATGGGCTGTTTTGAGGTATCCTGTCCTCTTCCTCCTTCTGTCTTTTCTGACATTGTCATCTCACAGTCTGCACAGTATGGTCATGGGTGTGGGATAAATAAAACGATCTCCATGTCCCCAGTGGGAATATTTTAGATGGACTGATTCAAAAGGCTACTGAAAATTTGAACAGTGTTTAGGACAACACAACTGGATACCTTGGGAGGCCGTTCAAGGCTCCTGCCATATTGGGGATGCCCCTCCCAGTGTTGACCTCTGTCTCAGTCAGAATATTTGGCTTAGCCACATAACATCTACAATTGTCAAGCTAGAGCTTTGAGAACATTTGTCATTTACCTCAAATGAGTGTTTTCATTCAAACTTGTCCTTGAAAGGATCTGTGAGTTCTAAAGCTTTGCTCTATTAGTTAAATGCTACAGACAACATACTGCATAGGAACGAAAGATTATCAATAAAACAAAGCCTTAATGGCCCTTTCAATGCCATAGCTCCTACTGAAAAATATCAACAGTCAGCAAGTAATTTAAAAGTAATACATGGTCCTACTCACTAATTCATTAAAAAGTGGTCTGACTTTGCCCATTGGGATACTCGTATTTTCTCCCCCAAATCAGAGAGATGTTTAGAAGTAATGGGAAAATGGAAAATGCATGGAACAGGGAGCTCTGGGTTCCTGCTCTGACTCTCCTTGGCTATGAGTTATGAACCTCAAACAGGCCACTTAATCCTTCCAAGACCCCAGGTTCTTCACTGCTACCATATTTTTGGGAGCAACTTGAAGGTGATAACTATTTTTTTTTTTTTTTTGTATTCCAAATATCCAACACAATAAAAACACACACGCTAGGTTAGAAGTTCTTTGATGGCAAGAAAATATCTTTCTGTTCACTGTTAAACCCCTGAATCTGGCAAAATATACAGATATACTATACTATGTAGTGTAGTAATATGTTTGTTCAGTGAGTAAATGGATATAAAGTTTGTAGTATGAATCGGTAAAAGATGAGTGCTAATTTCAGCCCTACCAGTTACAGGGTTGGTGAGAGGGTCATATGAAAACATATACGTGACTGGATTTTATAAACGGAACAAATTTAAGGTGTTCCTACTGTTGTATTTCAAGCAGAACATGCTGGTTTCATCATCTTTGCTCTTAACTGCATTTGTAAAAATATCTGTAGTATTTTAATCATTCCATTGGCTTTTGTTTATTTAGACAGCAACTGATTAAAGGCTGTTTAGCTCTAAAGAGCTTTATACACTTTGAAGAACTAGAAATGTATTTTTCCCCCAGCTTGGTATCTAATTAATTTTTAAAAAAATATCTACTGCTAAAGACTAGACATATGGACCATTAGGTTATCACAATATTTTATTATTTTCGAGAAAAAAGGTTTTTCCAAGGCACTTCTTTTGAACTTGTTATGAGTGGTTAAGTGCTGTCACAAAAGAACATTCAATTTGATGTATGGGGCGTATTATCACAGGGAGGTGTATTGTCATATGGCATTATGACACTTGAACTCCAGGGAGAAATTTGGGTAAAGTGTCTGGCCAATATGTTCTCACCATCTTCCTAAAGCTGCCTAATGCTTGCTGTGTTTTGACCCCAATTCTCCCAAAGCACATTTCTCCTCCCTTCCATGTTTTGAACTCCCATTAATGTGTCATTAAAAGTTGGGATAGATCCTTGGAGACCATAAAGTCATTTCTTTGGATTTTACATTTAATTCTACCCAACTTCTAAAAAGTGAATAGGACAGCTGTTCTTACTTAACTGCATTTAATGAAACATATTTTTTTCCTAATCAAGTGCATAATTCAGGTAATAAAATATTTGACAAAGTATTGTTTCATAGAACCAACAATATCCTATAAAAAAGAAAACCAGGCAGGAAATCAGGAGATGATGAATCCTGTTCTTCCAAACACTGGGCAACCTCTAGCAAATAACTACCACAATGGGGTCTGGACTCAGTTTGCTATTTTTTAAACTGGAGATAACATTTCCTAATATCTGATCAATCTGGGTTAAAAATTCATTAGATAATATGTGTAAAAGGCTCTGTTCTTTAAAAAGGAAGAAGTGTGATATAATCAGTATTTATTTATTACCTATCCATTAGATAACATAATTCAGTGATTCTATAACATAAAGAAAAAAAACCCTTTATTACCAAATTTGGGTTAGCTTACTCCTTCTAGGCTGCAGAGCTTTTGGAACCAGCATTGATGTGACCTAATTAATAATGGTCTCTTCTTACATAGTCTCTGTCTGATGAGGCTTTTCTGAACCTTCCTCTTACCGCAATGGATTTGTACTCTAAACGCCCTGGGCACCCACAGGAAAACATTCTAAGTCTCTTCCTTAAAACCTACAGTGATTTGAGCCCTGCCTGGCTGGTTGGCTCAGCTGGTTAGAGTGTCATCAAGATATGCCAAGGCTTCGGGTTCGATCCCTGGTCAGGGCACATACAAAAATCAACCAATGAATGCATAAATAAGTGGAACAATAAATCGATCTCTGTCTGTCTGTCTGTTTCCCTCCCTCTCTCAAATCAATAAATAATAATAAAAAAATCTATAATGACTTGAAGGGAATCAGAAGAGAAGTGTGTGTGTGTGTGTGTGTGTGTGTGTGTGTGTGTGTGTGTATGTGTTTCCAACATCAGAGAGGTCCCTAAAGAGAGAGGCAAACAGAAAGGGATATATTCTCTTAGTCTCCTTTAATAGACACTGGTCCTCAACTACTCACTAAAACAAGATGACTCATCCATCTTGGGCCCTGAGGGGCAGATGCAAGTGCGTGAAAGCCTATTAAACATCCAATTTCATGGTGTACATGCTAGAAAAATGAATTTTTTCTCTTCTATTCTGAATCATTTAGTTTGAACTGACTCAGAAAATCTGCTGACTCACTGGGACTGTGAAATATAGACTCTTCTTAAAAGGTACTTCCACTAGTAGCCCATTTCTAACTCCAAAAGTTCTTCTGTTAGTTAATTCATTACTTTGTAAATAGTTCTCTTAAACTCGTTGAATTCATTTGTAACTCTGAGGGGAACTCTACAAAGATCTTCAAAAATCAAAATCTTTTGTTATTGAACACATTTTCAGATTCATTTAATTAACACCACTCTCTCAGAAAACACCATTTTGCCCCTCCATTCCCCTTCATTGCAGTAAAGGAACACGAAAACATCTATTGTACACAAGTTTAAAAATTCTTTCACTAAAAAAGTTTATAGTAAAAACCAAACATAAAATGAATATAACGGAATAATAAAGTCAGTATTTTAGATCCATTTCTTGATTTTTGTCTAAACACATTGTGACCGAGTAGCCCATATATACATATATATATATATTACACACACATATATACTTAAATGTATATATTTAACAACATGGAATGGTAACATATCAAATGCATAGATTCCATGCAAACACATAACCTCCTGTGAAGGAAACATATTAATATTATAAAAACAAATCATGGAGAAAACATGCAACGGCTGAGAGGAGGAGAGGGTTGGGGCAGGGGACCAGGAGGAACACAAAGAATGTAAAGAACAAAAAGGGTCATTGACCTGATTTGTCAGAGCTGTTGCCTGTGAGTGGAGTGATGGAGCAGCTGAGATTAGCCTTTGCGCTGTCCTTGGAAGGAACCATTTTGGGTTTATTTTTCGTTGCCTCTAGTGCTTTGACCTTCTTGGCATGTTTACTTCCTTTGTAGTGGGCCTCGGCCTGGCTCTACAAAGGAGAACAAATCAGGCTCATTTTTTTGCTACTTACAAACACCACAATGGATGGTCATGCAGGAAAAAATACATTCAATCATATGCAACATGGACATTTACCACTCAGCACTCAGCTATGTCTGGCATTTAATGACGTGGTAGAGCCGTATCTAAGACGTTTTTGCATATCGAAGCTTTCACTACAACACAGAGGACCTGTGTCTTTGAAAACCAGAGGACAACAGGGCCAGGGCAAAATTGTGACGAAGGTAGGCTTTGTCCTCAGTGCCTTCTACCGCTGTCCGTTGGGTGTCCTACCCAGGCATGTCCTTCCACAACCATTTCATTTTGCCTCCTTCAGCTGAAAACCTGCCTGCCCTGAACCCACTTTCTTCTGGACTGAGCTCTGAGAACAAGTGATGTAACAAAGCAACCTGCTAGTGAGTGGAGGTGGCACTGCATTTGGAAGTCATCTCCATGTGTTTCATGCAACTTTTTATTTTTCATGATCCCAGTTCTAACAATAGATGATGTAAACCACAAAGGGGACAGGGACGATCCTTGTTTCTGATCTCAGATGTGATTCTGAAGTCAAAGCAGTTATTGCTACATTCATACATACACAAGGCATGGGTACAACTGTGACTTCAGTATTAGGTCAAAAGGAAAAAAAGAGATCAAGACAAGTGACTACTAAAAACCTTTAAAAGACAAAAACAAGTTACAGCAAAACAAGAAAACATTTAGTCAACTTATTGACATTTGGAAAACTCCTCTCTGACTAAAGAACAAGGATTTTATTTTTTTGGCTCCAAGTACTAATGTACATATTAATGAAAGAATAAGTATATTCACTTCGATTTCATTTTGAATGACCCTGAAAATATAAACATCCACTTGGTGAAAAAAAGTTTAACATACCTTATATGGCATATTAGCTTACTTTTAAAGATGAAATGGATGATAAAACCGTCATACAAAATGAGTTTTTGTGAGAGAATTTCTAAAGTAGTAACTATTTTTACATCAATTCTCCATATATAACTGTATGTGTTGAAGATGATTATACCAATGTTTCCATTCAGTTTCCTCAGCAAGCACAATATAGGTGGTGTGTGTGCATGTTTGTGTGTGTATCTGTACAGGTAGGTAGACAGAATTAACAATGGACAGAATGAGCCAGGTTATAATTCTATGTTTCAACAAAAGATATATGCATCATTTTCCTAGCATATAATCCCTCTCACCCAAGGTCAGTGCCCTTGTATTGACTGTACACAGTCCCTAACTTCCTGAATATCGATTTGTAACTGTTTTAGATCATCATTGACTTGTGATTGTTCTTAGTTGGTGTGCTCAGGAACTTCTCATTAGGTACTCTGTTGAGTTGGAAAAAATCCCAAGGGAGGAGAAAAGGAGTAACATTATTTTAAGTCTTATTTATTAGCAACCAAGAATGTTTAAATCCAGCTAATGTAGCTGGGTAGATATAAATTAAGAAAGTATACAAATAAAAATTTAAAAATTGATAATATGTAGTTATAATAATAATGACTAATAATATTAAGCCTTTGCCAAACATAGTTCTAAATGTATTGCATGTATTAGCTCATTTAATCATCATAACACCCTGTAAGGTAGGATTATTAGCACTTTACAAATAAAAAAGTGGGCACAGAGAGGTTAAATAACTTACCAGAAGTCACACAGGTAGGTGTAGAAGCCATTTTGCAGATTCAAATGCTTATGTGTGCATCCCTATTTAACTATATATCCATACACGATACATATACATACTCCCACTAATATCACATTATAACTTTATTAGAAGTAAAAACTACACAAAAAGAAAGCACACTTTTAGGTATATAACAATTTCACCTCCTCTTTCCAACTATACTAAATAGTGAGATGCTACATTAGCGTCCTTTGGCTAAAGGAGCTTATGGTTCTCAAAATAAAACCTCCTAGCACAAGATAAGCAGAGTGTCACTTCCTCACTACTATTTCCTGGCATCAGTGTAGAAAGTTAACAGCATCAATTAGCACTTGGGACAAAGATCCAACTAAGTGACACCTCGCTGGATGCCAAGATGGAAAGAACTGTCTCTCGCCATGATCCACCTTCCCTTTGAGTTCTGGGGCATGGAGAGAAGTGTAACAAGGGTTCTTAGCTTCTACTGATCATTGTTTGGGAAAGATCATGGAATAAAGACGGTGGCAGTCACCACTCACTCACTCACCCCTGGCATCCTCCCAATTCCCCTGCGATATTCTTGGTAGTAGCACTTTGCTATCCTTAGTACTGTATCTGAGGCAGTGTCAACAGCTTCTAAGTCCCTGGCAAATCTTCAAGAGAAACTGAGACGTGGTTAATTAGTAACATGATTAGCCTGACTTCATTATCTAGGAATCTCCTTATTTGGGAAGTGAGAGGAACAAGGACAAGAGCCAGAAAACCCATGAGTCAGGCAACTCAATCAAGCCCAGTCAACAGTGGCTCTTGTATCACTTCTAAGAGACCTGGTTGACCAAAATAATTTACTTTACACCTCAATGGCTAGTCAGCAGACACATATTTGTCTAGCACCAATGGCTTGCTTTCTGCTTCCCCGCCAAAAGTGCTACTGTGCTCCCAAACAGAGTGATAAAAAACACCTCTTGCCAAGAATTGCCAGAATTAGAGAGTTGCCTAAACCACCATTCTGACCTCCATACAACGTTCAGTGGTATCTAGAGTCTCCTCTCAGAGGTCACTCTGGTAACTACCCACCACTCACTGGTAGAGAAATAGCTTCCATTCTTCTCCATATTTGTTGCTAAAGCCATTCATTTCCCCAAATGCTCTACATCTTTCAGAACCCTATTGGGCCAAACAAAAGAGATAAATAATGAGATAATGTATTGCTTTAAAAATCAAAATGTAGTAATGAGAAATTCTAAAATTCACTGTGCTCTCATTTCTGGTTTTCACCTTATTTCTAATTTGTGCTTCAGAGAAGTGGCTAGGATCTTGAAACATGATGTTATAAATGTGTTCACTTTGTAGAGGAATTCATAAAGTGGTTGGGGAAGGTCAATGTCATCAGAGAAAGTCCTCAACTATTTATTTACCAATTAAACCAATTTCTTTTCTTTTCTCTCTCTTTTTTTTTTTTTGCATTTCAAAAAGTAATTAGAACTATTCCCTTAATTAAAGGAAGTTCATCATTAAAACTATTGGCATCTTTTATTCTGAGACAGATTTCAATGTGTTAAGCAGTGTTATATGGGAAACGGCAGAGGTCAGTTAATTTTTAGAAAAACTCTATACACTAAAATGCCAAATATAGCAGATGTCAAGTGAACTAACATAAAAAGGAGCGAAACTAACAAGGGGAAAACCTAATTACTTATTCCACAAAGGATTATTTAGCACCTGCCGTGTGCTAGACATTGTGAAAGATTAAAAGCAAAGACCCCGACTTGCAAGAATGGGAGCTGGACGGAAAGACATGCATGCAAATAACTAGAGCCCAAAGCCCAGGGTGCGCTGTAAAACGGGAGGTGCGGGGCAGCAAAGCGTTGTGGGCGTCAGAGCAGAGGCAAATCTCTTCAGATTGCAGGGGATCACGAAAGCTGCATAAAAAAGGGATGTGAGAGCTGTGCCCTGCTCTGGGGACAGAGCTCTGAAGTGGCAGCGTGGACGGGGAGGTATTTCAGGCAAAGGGAACAGAATGTGTGAGGGCCGTGAGGGCCCGTGAACTGCGCAATGTTCCCTAAGCACACCCGCTTTTCTGAGTCACTAGAACACAGAGAGATAAAAGGATCAACAGGGAAGGGCTGCTATGTTGTGCTACCTCAAAACTTATCTTCTGTAAAATGAAAGACATAACAGTTCTAAAATTTTAAAAAAAGTTATATTGTAGGCATCTTGTACAGATGGTTATGAAGAGGTTGCCTTTTTCTTTTGTTTTAGGCCAAGAGTCCATGAGATGCTCTGGGCAGACCCCCAGCCTGTTTGTGGGCTTGCTTCTTTTATTATTTTAAATATGTTTTTATTGATTTCAGAGAGAGGAAGGGAGAGTGAGACAGAAACATCAATGATGAGAGAGTCACCAACTGTCTGCCCGCCCCCTGCACAACCCCCAGCAGGAACCAAGCCCACGACCCAGGCATGTGCCCCAACTGGGAATTGAACCATGACCTCCTGGTTCATGGGTCAGTGCTCAACCACTGAGCCATGCTGCTGGGCAAAGATGTTGCTTTTACATCACAAATTTTATCCTGTGCTCTAAATTATAATCCAATATTAAAAGAACAAATTATTTATATTGAAGCTTTCATAATTATTTGAGATAAAAGCCTGGCATTTGAAATACTATAGTTAAACCTATTAAGAAACAACTAAAGATTACTGAGTAATAGCTAGATAATTACTTGAATCTTTTGTTAACATGAGACTGTTTCTAACTATTAAAATGCTCTTTGCTATACTTGTTGCACTGACAAGACTACACATTCTCAGAGACAAAGCTACAAACAAGATGCACTCAGGAGCAAGGCTTACTTAACCCAGAGCCTGCTAGTAAGTCTTTGTGCTGATATTTACAATGGTAAGGCCTGCAATATCAGTAACCACATACTCCTGGCTTTGATATTCACTTCACTCACTCTTTATCTACTGTGATGGGTTGAACAAGAAGTCTAGACAAAATTATAACCATTAGGAGATTTTTTAGCTTAAAAAGCTATAATTTCTTTGCTAATTTCTAATTTTTAGCTAAGTGAAACACTCCAGGTTTCAATGGCCTGTCCAGAGTCACTACACTGTGTAACTCTCTGGGGGTAGGGGGCACTCACATATATAATTCAGTGTGGATGGTGTCTTCTGACTCTTGCAAGGCCATCATTCTGGCTATGGCATGCCATATCTACTTGCTTTATGGTATACAGGGTGTCCCCCCCAAAATGTATACACACTTTAACAGCTGATAGCTCAATTTTGAAAATAAAATGTATTTTAATAAACACTGCCTTTATAATTATTCAAAGTGTGTGTGTGTGTGTGTGTGTGTGTGTATGTATATATATGTCTTCACATACTTGGGACTCCCTACATATGTAAAAAAGCTCATCAATTCCAAATATTTCTATATCACTAAAGACAAAAGTGGTAGCGTCTAGGAAGAAAATGACGTACACTCTAGACTACTAATTTAGGGCCTAATTTAGATTTTATCAACTATCGCAAGACAGAAGTCAAGTTTTGGAGCTGGAACTAATTTAAGATGCCACTACTTGAATACATGAGCATTGTATTATATTCATTCACATTATACATTCCATGTAGGCAAATTAACTCATTCCTTAAAACACTAAGCTCTTTAAGAGGGCTTCCGGTTAATATTCCCAATGTCGCCTCTTAGTCAGCTAAGAGTCTTGATGCTCATGTTTCCGGTGCACAATTCACTGGTGAAAGTACTACACACATGGGAACATGGAGAAACTATAGATGGACCTAACAACTATGACAGAATTTACATGAAGAATTAGAAAAACACTGACGTTTGAGTTTAAAATCATATGGAATACAGCAAAAAGTGACTTTAAAAAAAGTGCTTTTGAAAAATCAAATTGTTTCTTGTCGAGTTCTGAGTGATCAAAATTTGATCTCGTACCCCGATGTTCACAGCAGCACAGTTTATAATAGCTAAGATCTGGAAACAGCCCGAGTGCCCATCAGTAGATGAGTGGATAAAAAAGCTGTGGGACGTTTACACCATGGAATACTACGCAGCTGTAAAGAAGAAGGATCTCGTACCCTTTGGGACAGTACGGAAGGACCTGGAGAATATTATGCTAAGTGAAATAAGCCAGGCAGTGAAAGACAAATATCACATGATTTCACTTATACGTGGAATCTAAAGAACTTAATAAACTGATGAACAGAATAGATTCAATGACATGGAAGCATAGATGAGACTGAGGAATGTCAGAGGGATGGAGCAGGGCGGGTGGGTGGAGGGGGAGAGAGTAACCAGAGAATTTATATGCAGATATGCACAACCCAAGGACACGGACAACTGTGGGAAGAGGGACTGGGGAGGGGGAAGGAATGGGGTGGAACGGGTCACTGGGGAGAAAAAGGGACATCTGTAATATTTTAAACAATAATAAAACTTAAAAAAAAAAATTTGATCTCATTTTCCCAGTGAGTTTTATATTTTAATTATGTGAAGGTGGAATCTTAATTTTAGGAGATTTCCAGCAATCTAAGATTCTTCCTCTGGATATCCAAACATATATCCTATGTTTCCCATTTAGAATTGAGTAGAGCAGGGCAGGGCAAAAAAGAGAGTTATTTGAACTTGGCTACTATCTGAGCCACAAAGTCTTTCATTTGTTCAATTCTGCTCTCTACTTCTGTTCTCTCATTTTCAAATTAGGCCATAATTTTTAAAAAAAGTTTATTGATTTTTTTTTTTTTTTTTTTAAGAGAGAAAGAGAGACCCAGAGAGAAACACTGTTCCATTTATTTATGCATTCATTGGTTGCTTCTTGTATGTGCTCTGACTGGGGATCGAACCTGCAACCTTGGTGTATTGCAGGGCTGGGGAACCTTTTATCTGCAAAGGGCCATTTGGATATTTATAACATCATTCTCGGGCCATACAGAATTATCAACTTAAAAATTAGCCTGCTATATTTAGTCAAATATTTAATGAACTCACCCCTAATGTGACGGCTGGAACTGCTTGTCTTTGGTGAGGCTTTGGCAGGACCAGACCAAATGGTTTCTCGGGCAGTGTACAGCCCGAGGGCCGGACATTCCTCCCTTGGTGTACTGGGACCATGTTCTAACCAACTGAGCTACCTGGCCAGGGCCAATTAGGCCATAATTTAAAATTATATCCTTTAAAAAACTATATCTATAAAGGTAAACTTCACCTGAGAATTTTAATATCTTAATTCTACTTATGAATACTGTCAATTATAGAGATCATGTTTTGAAAATAACTTTTCCTCCTTCTAAGTTAATGGAAATAAGCTTATGTGATTTTTTTCAGTGTAGATAATAGATAATGAGTTTTATTTAATAAAATTTCTTTGACATCGCCACAATTTAGTTAAGAATGCAGCAAAAAGTATCTGATGTGCATATCCTAAGAAATAAGACTGCTCACTTCTTCATTTTACATTATATTAGATTTTTTTTGAAAGACATATTTACTTTATCTTCTGGGTTGGGGGTAAATGTCTGTGTCAATTTAATGATAAATGTTTGTGTAAAGTCCTAGTATGCGCACTAGAGTTTAACTGAGGCAAAGTGAAGCAAATGAACCCTGGAGAAATATGCCCTTAATCTTTCTCCCAAATCATAGGGGAGTGATCGTGAACTCCACCCAGAATGACTTGACAAGCTAGATTCCCTACGTTATGAGGCCCAAAGTGGGAAAATTAGTGCTCTGTACACTAACATGATCTTGATTATGAAATAATGGGAGCATTTATAATTTATTAAAATATCTAATTTTCCTCAAAGAATTATGCATTTGGGAACCTAACCTGTTCAAACTTCTAAATCTTAGAATTTTTATGAAGCATATGGATGTCATCTTTTATTTTTATAATACATTATAAAACATTAAGGATTTGTTAATAATTACTCGATTTTCTTGAGTCATTTATTTCATGATTTTCCCTAAAGTATTTAAAAGTAACAATTATCTACCTCTCTTAAATTAATTTCACATTTTATATTAAACTTGGAAATTTTAGTTAATAATTCCCAACTATTTAAGAGTTTATAGTGATTTCAGTTATATCCCAAATTTCTAATGTGTTTGAGAGTGTTGCTATCTTTCAGTGGGGAAATGGATTGCCATTGTGTGCTGTGTAAGAGCAATTATTGCCACTCAGTGATAAGTAATGCAATATAATTCAAGTCTATGCATTAAAGCTGTGACTACAGCTAACTAATTCAAGTCTTCTGATCGTCTTTTAAATTAGGCTCCCGGGCTTCAACATATTAATTTTTAATCAGGCTAGAAGGTAGTACCTTAACTTCCATTTCCATATTAAAGAAATTTACATGAATGATACAAAATAAATCTAAAATTAGAATTTGCTTTGTGTCTCCTAATATTTGATATATAATATCCCTAATATAGACTAAAGTGGCAAAGTAACTTTGAAAGTGCAATGCTTAGAAAACTGGTTAAAAATGGCTTTAGTAAATTTTATATATGTCTAATATATTATTTATTTATCATTATTCATCTGAAAACCTAACAATTAGGTTTTTGTAAATCTCATACTCCAATGCCCTAGACTAATTTTTAAAACCCAGCAAATATTTGATAATTCAAAATTAAGTAAATTACGTAAATGTAAAGATTAGTACAATATCCTTTCAAAACATACAAATATAAATAACAGAAAATAAAGAAACTACATTTATACTAGTTACCTAACCAACCTGGGTCATGTCCTTACACTAAAGTACCAGATTAAACTAGAACTTTTCATTCCAGATTAATCTCACATATAAGAGACTGGTCTACTGGAAGCAAAACTAAAATAAAATGCCCATAACTTTGAATCAGCCATAAATACCAAACTATTTCAATGTAATCAGTGAAATGTTAAGTGGACTTCCAGTGTCTGATTCTGGTGATATTGTCTAAAAGTTCTACTCACCAATAACAGTCATGACAAAGGTGGTTCACATACAGTATGATCCATGTGAATGCTGTCTTATTCATCTTTGAGTCTTCTGAAGCACCTGTTACATGGTACATACTCAAAAAAGGGTTGGTGAATTGTATATAATATATATGGGACAGAGTAGGAATAATCTTCTAAAAGTAAGAATTTAATGCTGAGGGTCTGTCCATTTATTCTTTGATTCAACAAATATTTATTAAATACCTATTATGTTCCAGGCATCATCCTATGTGTTGTGGGATGCAGGTCTAGTAAAACTTACATTCTAGCATGGGGAGATAAGTAATAAAATATCAATTTACATATATTTTATATAGTAAGTGCTCAGTGATAAGTGATACCTTTATGAATATGTTAGGTGGTGCTACCAAAAAATAAGAAAATGTAAGTAATATAGACAATGATGGGATGGGGTACCATTTTAGGTGTCAAGAAAAGTCTTTCTTTTGTGGGGGTCTTTGCAGAGAGACCTGAATGAAGTGAAGGAGATGATCAGGCAGGTATCTGGGAGAAGAGTATTTTAGGTCTGGGGAACAGCATATGGCTATCATAAGGATTTTGACTTCTATTCTGAGTAGGTGGAAAATCCCAGCAGTGTGTTGAGCAGAGGAGTAACCTTGTTTGACTTCTGTTTATACAATGATCACTCTGGTTACTGTGTGGAGAACAGCTATGTGTACCATGGGGAGGTTGGGGTGAGGCAAAGTGAAGACAGGCCGTCACAATCATCCAGACAAGTGGTGTAAAGGGTTCAAAATTAAAGCCCACTGGAGGATCAGAAAGGCTTCCAAAGAATGATTTTCTTAACCAGTTGTTATAATATTTGGCAGATCTACAATCTTTGGACTTGAATCAGTCATTTCTACAGGATTTTACTTGTATAACCACTGCTAACCATTGCATTTGTATTTTTTAAGTTTACATTGTATTCCTTTTTAAAATTTTTAAAATTTTTTATTTGTTTTATTCTTTTTTAAGAGAGAAGGGAGAGAGAGAGAAAGAAAGAAACATCAATGTGAGAGAGAAGCATCGACTGGTTGACTCCCATATGCACTCTGACTGGGGACTGAGCCTGCAGCCTAGGCGCGCGCCCTGCCCAGGAATCAAGTCCACCACCTTTTGGTATATGGGCTGATGCTCCAACCAGCTGAGCCACACCAGCCAGGGCTACATTGCATTCTTTTTTTGTGTGTCTAGGTAATATAATCACACAATTTAAGAAGTATTTTAAAAAATATACACAATGGAAAGTCTACCTTTCAGACTCATCAACTAGTTGTCACTTTCTGTGTATCCTGCCAGAGACAATTTAGATGCCTATCAAGAAAATATATACATATGTCTGTATTTTTCCTTTCTTTCATTTTTAGACAAATGCCTACACACCACATATGTTGTTCTGCATTTTGCTTTTATCTTAGAGATTTTTAAAACGAGTAATGAGAAAGTTTCCTGATTTTTTAAATGATTGTGTATATTTATTTCATTATATAAATGAACCGTAATTTATAGCACCTTATTGATGAATATGTGGGTTGTTTCCAAAATTGTTCTGTCACCCATGATGTAAAAGTAGGCATTAGATACTTTAAATGATTAATGTCTTCTTTGACAACTAGAAATAATTTTAAGTACTTTAATTGAATTAAAGCAGACATTAAAATTTCTCCTAATTAGTTTTATACCTTAATTTGTAATTATGGATATGTGGTACTTATATGTTCTCCTAAGCATATTTCTTGAAATCAGACAACAAAATGTGCACCTCCTGCTTCAGGCTTAATAAAATAATATGAACACTGGAGAAAAGAAAGGGCTTTGAGATGGGTCTTCAACAATAAAAAGAGTTCCAAAGGCAAGAGGTATGTACTCCCAATGAGGAGAAGACTGTGATAAAGAAATGTCTGGAAAAACCAATTTATGTTTAGGAAAATGTGAATGTGGGTGTGTGTAGAGTAGGAGTGGAAGAAAAGATTAGAAAGGTAAGTGCCAGATTATTTAGGCCTTAAATACTAGATAGTGGGATGGTAGTTAACAAATAGCATACTTAATTACGTAGGTAATGAGAAGCCACTGAGGGCTTTTGTTATAGCAGAATCTAATAGCAGCAAAGGCCTGCTAGAAGGAAAGACAAGACAGGAGAGTAACTAGAAAATTCTTACCACAGTGAGTCAGGGAGTAATGGTGTTCTTAAATATACAGATTTCGAATTTCAGGGACATTATAAACCAAAAGCCAGAGCTTTTATAGAAAAGGAGCTATTCCTCCTAGTAAGACAAGTCTCTCTAACTAAAGATGCTGTGCCTTTTTGCCTTCCCAAGTGTCTGCTATTCCTTCTCTTTTTTACATTTATATTCAACCCCATCCCGCAGCACTTCCTTATCATCAGTGTTTAAACAAGCTCAGATCTTCCCAACCCCAAACCAACCACTGCTCAACCTACATTCACTCCTACCTTGTAACTCTGCTACGTTTCACAGACTGATTTGTTAGATTCATTTTAGGCACATTTCCATTTTCTCTTCTCTAATCAGTCCTCTTCAATCCACCAAAACAGACATCGCCCCCAATCCCTAAATCTTAAAACCAAGAACATCTTTTATGCTTCATCTTGGTTGACTGATCAGGTGCACCTGAGTCTGCTGACCTCTCAGTTCTTCTTAGGAAAGCACTCTTTCCCAGGCTCTCTTAGGTTGGTGTCCCTCCGCCTCCATTTCACTCTTAGGTTGGTGTCCCCCCTGCCCAGTCATTGAATGTCGATATATTCCAAGGCTTAGTTTTAGGCCTTCTTGTCTTCTCACTCCAAACTTTCCAGTCTGCTTCCTATTTGGTCTCACCCACACTACAACTTCCCAACCATCTCTAACACCAATAATTTCCTGGTTTCTCTAGTCCAGATCTCTCTCCTGAGCTCCAGACTCATAATATCCACTTGGATATCTCAAAGCACCTTGAACATAAGTTCAAAACCAAACCTTTGCTATCACTTGTCTCTGCCTTGCTGCCCAAACTACCTAGTCCTTTCCTATCACTCCCTTTCAGCCAATAGCATCACTCTACATCAGCTGTAAGAGCCAAATCCAGGAATCAACCTCATTGTCACACTCTACCTACATCCCAGATTCAATCAATCCCTAAGTCCTACAGATTTCACCAGCTAAATATTTTTCTAATCAAGCCAATTCTGTCCAAACTGCCACCCTTTTTTGCCTGGACTACTGCAATAACCTTTTTAGCGATCACCCAAAGGCTCCTCTTGCTCTCTTACAATCTGTTCTCCACACAGGGGCCAGAGTGATATTGTCAAAATGAAAATCTGATCATGTCATCCCTCTGCTTAAAAAACTCAATGCCTTTTCACTGTTCTTGGTTTAAAATAGAAAATCATATTCAAGACCTATATGGCTGATTCCTTCCTTCCCTCCCTCCCATTTCATTTGGTAGCAGGCTCTGTTTTTCTCTGAGGAACTGAAAGAGTGTGTGGCTGAAATGTGAGTACAGTGCTATCCTTTACACGTGCTTGAAATACTATCTCTTTTCTCTTTTCCTAGCTAACTCCTAGGTATGCTTCAGAACCCACCTAAACATACTTCCTAAAAAAGTCTTTCATGATGCCCCAGACTAGACGACATCCTAACTTTCTGGATTCTTTCCTTCATAGCAGTTCTTACAATTTTAAAAATTATTGATTTTTATAATTTGATTAATTTATTGTCTTTCCTCACTGGAAAATAACCTTCATTAAGACTTGTACCTATAAAGTTTTTGCTTTTCACTCAATCTGTTGCACTTAGCACACTGCCTGAAACATTCTAGGTGTTTGATAAATACTGATTACATGGATGGATGAGTGAATGAATGAAGAAAGAATCTTTATTACTTGATGATAGAATTAAAGTAATGGTAGAGGAAGAAAAAATAATTGGAGCTTACTCTAAAAGTTTCAGGCCTAAATGACAAGGAAAATGATGAAATGATGAACAAAAGATGCAGTTATGGTGGGATGAGGAAATTTTGCAGAGGAAAACGAGAATTCAGTTTGGACATCTATTTAGACTGCTCAAGAGACACACAGTGGAAAGACCCAACAAACAACTGGAAAGAAAATTGGTGGTTGAGGGAAGGGGCTGGAGACATCCATTTGAGAACCACATGGTAAGATGATAAATAAAACCCTGTGGAAGTATGAGATTCCTGAGGAATTAAGTACAGAGAGGAGAAAACCTATTTTTAAGAAAGAATCTTGAGAAACAGCTATATTTAACAGTTAAGAAAAGCAAAAAAAAAAGTCACAATATTTTCAGGATAAAGAAAATAGGCCACCAGGAAAGCTGGATGTACCAGAGAGTAATAAAATACAGAGGTCAAGGGAAGTAAAAATTCCAGAGGAAAAATACATACATGCAAGGATAAAAAAGGAACTATAGTCTTACCAAAGAACAGTAACTTCTTAAATGCTAAAATACTTTTCTGTAATTTCAAAACAATCTCATGAAATAACTGGAAAATAACATGAGGTCTTTATGTCCTGGAAGAACATTTGATGACGTTGCACAAAAAGTGTAGCGGTGGCCATGTCTGTGTGAAATAAGAGGCCTATTTATAGCTATTGCTCCCAGGAAAATTACTGCGCCTCACCCATCACTTCAAAGAGCTGAGGAATGCAGAGCATGGAGAGAACCCAGCAGCCAGGAAAGACTGCAAACACAATGTCAGGTTACAAAAACTGCTCTGAATTCAAAAATAAAAATAGTGACAAATAGTTATTATTAATTATTTGCTATGTACCAGGCACTCTGTTATGTACTTAAGAGATAGCATCTCTTTTAATCCTCATAAAACCATGTGAGGCAAGTATTATTAGCCCAAGTTTATAGACTCTGAAAAGTTAGGCTTTTATCCAATATCACACTGTCAGAAATGGAAGACCCTGAATTCAAACCCAGGATCAAAAGATTAGTCTCTTAACCACTACGCCACTAAAGCAAGGCCCAAGCTCAGGGTCCAAACAGCATCTACTGGGAAAGATCCAAAGCACAAAAGACTGTCTCCCTTTGCTACTCTGGTAAAAGAAGATTTTCATTTCATTGGAGTGAAAGATCTGGAGGTGAAAACAGGTCTGGGGGTGTGACCTTCAAGGTCTTATAGAGTATAGTTTTCACTGTACAGAATGGACTCAATTATTCTCAACCAATCCTTGGGTTATCATAAATGAAAGATTTTTTAAAAATCCCCTTAAGGACCATTTATTCAAGAAATATATATGTACTGTGCTAGGCACCAGAGAGAGAGACAGCAATGCACAAAACATACTGTCCCTGTCCTTATGGAGTCAATAATCGTGTATGTGTGCGTGCGTGCATATGTGTGTGTATGCATGTGTATTTTGAAAACAGATATTAAACAAAGAGTTACATAAAGATGTTTTTAAAAATTGTGATATATTTCATAGGGAAAAGTACTGGGTGTCATAAAATTATTATTGATAGTGGGGCAAGTTTAGACTGGGGAGTCTAGAAAAGCTCTTCTGAGGAAGAGACATTTAAGGTGAGACTGAAGGAAAAGTGTGGACTAGACCAAATGTAGGAGGAGCAGAGGCAGCTTGGCAGGTTTGTGGGAATAAAAGAAAACCATTGTGGCCGAAGTCTGCAAATAATGGGGCCAGTGGCAAGAACTGACAAGAAAAGTGCACTACTAGTTAGAAACCTTCTCTCCCTTCCTCTCTCTCTAAAATCAATATAAAAACATATCCACAGGTGAGAATTAAAAATAAACAAAAAACCAAACAGATAGCCCAGGTCAGAACACAGAATCAGTGATTTATTGATTATTCAGTTAACTTGATCAATATAGATAATTAAATTGGATTAACCTTCCCTCAAAACAATGTCTATTGGGCCTGCAATAGAAATCCATGCTGTCTAAGTTAAAACACTTGACTCAAAAGATTTTCAGAGAAATTCTAACCTAGTCACAAAAATATCATTTGCTTTAAAAAAGAGAATAGTGTTAGACATTGCTAAATGATTACAATTTCAGAAAAACTTCATTAACATAGACTGATTTGGGTGAATGGCATAATGAAATGGTAAAAAAAAGGTTGAAAAGTAGAACATATTTGAACAAGTACTGTTAGTTGATAACTGTTGGCTACCAGAGATTCTTAGGTGATGCATCAAAATATATAAGAATTATTTTAAATTATACCATTGTTTGTACTTCAGCGAGTGCCTTTACACTAGTTAAGTAAGCTTGAAAAAAATGGCTCTGTTGGTATTATAAATCTCTATGCTTTAATCTCCTTTGCAACATCCATCTGTATTTTCTTTGAAGAAAGAATTTGGACCAAACAAAAGTTCAACTCAGCCTATACCTGAACATCACAAACCTCCAATTACAGTAGTCCAAATTAACAAGAATTCTCTGCATTTATAAAAATAAAAACTTAACAAAAGACAATTATTCAACGTCTAGATCTTTAGAAAACTAGCTTGAAGAGAATGTCTTTCAGATATTCAAATTTTGTATTTTTTAAATTTACATCTGCAAATTCTGTAATTCTCTTCTGGCATTTTACAAATATAGACATCCATCATTTTCCCAACATATACAGATGTTAATGAATACCCCCTCCCATGACCATCTGTGTAAATGTATAAATTAAAATTTAAAAAGAGATTATTGGTATTTTTAGTTTAAAAGTGCATACAGAGCATTTTGTTGGCTTAAATATTTTAAATTATAAACTGTAACAAATAACCTAACTACCCCTTTAGTGAATCTATACTCTTGCATTCTTCTCAAATGATATAAGAAAAAGCCAATAAAAACCATGATATAAACAAATAAATCATCACATAAAAGGATTCCATAGATGTTATATCTTTCCAGAGAAAAAAGCAGGTAATCACTTCAAGCTCACAGTTCAGAGATAATGAAAGCTACATTTCAGAGAACATTCAGTGGGCATTATCAAGATGAAAAGGAAACTATTCGGTGATTGCGAGTATAAGTCAGCACTACACATCTTCCATGCTAAATGCAACATGCATTTAAAGCAGAAGTAGAATTTCATTAACAAACATTTACAAACGTCAGTGGTATACTGAAGTTGGGCAGTTCACCTTCAGGAAATAAGAAGTTTTACTGTCTGCAAATAATTTAAAAGCAATAATAAAATTGACTAAAAATCAGCTTGCTTTTTATTATCACTATAATCTAGCAATTCTAAACTTTGTAAGAAAGTATTTCTCCTTGAAAAAAATTGCTGGTCTAAGTTCTAAACAATTGCTGTGGTTACAGTTGAATTTTAGCAATATATGTAAACTTAAAACTAGCACATTTTTGTTACTTACCTTTTAATTAACTACATGAAAGTTCATATAGGGAACTTGCAATTATATCAACGTTACCAATGGAAGCTGTGGAACGTTCACTTTGTGAGAAGGGAAGATTCAGTCACCTTGGAGAGGTCCTCTGAAGTGAGCATGGTTTCAGGTATGCAAACAGGCAAATAATTTTAGGGGGTTCATGGATCTCCCTACAGCCTAGTCATGGACAACATCCTTAAGGAAGCCCTATCTATTTTAGCTCTCGTATTTAATGATTCTTCAATTTTTTCTCCTTCAAATCCTGATATCTCTCAGGCGTCTCCCCTGGTTTCACCTCCTCCATGAACCCCTGAAACTGCAGAGATAGTATATGTGGAGAGTGTCTAGGAGCCCCTGGCAGAAGAACAGGCACCCATCCAAGGCTAGCTTTCCACTGGCCATTATTATTCTAGCTCGTGTGCTGTCCCCTTTCCTAAATTTATATTACCCTGGAGCTAACATCATGCGGTTCAGCAGTGTTTTTAAGTGCATCGTTTTGTTTCCCTAGGTAGATAATTAGGTGTTTGAAAATAGGGAACTTGTCTTATATTTCTTGAATCTTCCTTTCTTGGCAGGAACTATTCTGATGCTCTTTTGTCTCTGGTCAAGTTCACTGCTTCTTTACTCTCCTTGAAGAGCTCACATTAACCAGCAGCACTATTTTCCTACAAAGTCTTCTTAGCTTGAAATTTTAGAAATTGGCTAGAGTAATTCTTCCTCGCATGCTCTCCTCACGCCCCCGCCCCAGTCGTGTGTCATTAGGTCTCTTAGGGCCAGTCAGGTTTCCCCCAAAACCTGCTCTTCACGCTGACCCACCGCATCTAAAGTTCTCTGGCCCCGGGCAAATGCTGTCAGTTATTTCTGAGAGCTGCCTGAGAGATGAAAGCAGCTAAACGTTCCGTCCTTTGCAGGTTGTTCAATCAGCCACTTGGAATAGACAAGATTACTTTTTGTCGCATGCAGGTTTTTTTGTTTTGTTTTGCTTTTGCCTTACGTAAGTAATACCTTTTATCTTGTTGTAAAGGTTATGAAAAGTAGTCAATTGTTCACTCAAGCATACAGAATAAAAGACAAGCTATGAGACAGCAAAATGCCTAAATGAAGCCTGAATATAAACTTTAAAGCAGCAACCAATCATTTAGGAAACCTATAGGTATTCAGCCTAGAAATTCTACCTGATAGCTAATCATATGTTGAATAAATTTTTAGCTAAAGAATCCTAAACCACAAAAATTGAGTGAAACATTATCTTGTTAAGGATTCCACAACTAATCTTAACTAAAGCAACCCATACCAAGCAAGGAAGGAAAACCCACAAGCTTTCAGCAGTCTTTTTCCAGTCCTCAAGGAGCAAGGCAACTTTTAGATGACAAAATCACCACGAAAATGACTTGAAAATCCTGCCAGGAATCTTTTACTTCTCCTATGAGTTACAGGAATTTTACACAGGGAAAAAGAAGACCCAGAGTATTTTTTAAAGGTGTTATTAATGTTTGGTCAGCAAAGCAATATTGAGTGGAAACGTGCCAAAGCTTGCAGTAACGATGGCGAATTGTAGATACCATACTTAATAGTTTCCCAGATATGTTTAGGTACTGTCCTTGTAACATTCACATTTGCTGTTCTTCACATCATACTAGGCTGATCATCTTAACTTTGAATATTATTAAGTACATATAAATAGCTAAAGTAACATGTCATGTAAACATCTATATGTTTTAAGAAAAGCCAGAGAAATACTGAATAAAGTGTATTGCCTAATTTCCCCATTAGTTAAAGATAGGATCTGAGGAGTCTTTATAAGTCATAATGCTCACTTTTTAAAAAAACTTCCTTTTTATCCTAGTCTTCTCTTTCAGTGATGAATTTAAAATCAGTCCTAGCCCGGCCAGGCGTGGCTCAGCATTTCAGCATCAACCTAGGATCCAGGAGATCGGGGTTCGATTCCCGGTCAGGGCACAGGCCCGGGCTGCGGGCTCCATCCCCAGTCGGGGCCGTGCAGGAGGCAGCCGATCAATGACTCTCTCATCATTGATGTTTCTCTCTCTCTCTCTCCCTCTCCCTAAAATCAATAAAAGATATATAAAATAAAATAAAATCAGCCCTAAATTATCCATTCCAAATAAGGTAGTGCTGAGAAAGACTGACATTTTTATAATATTACAGTGTTGCTTTAGAGGCAAGTTAAAAAAAAAGAAAAGTAACTAATAAATGCCTCAAAAAACATGACTAAACTTTTAAAGAACTTTGTTACACAGCAGCTACTGAAGGCAACTTAGCGCGGTATGTTCCTGCTCCCTGTAATCTTGCTGTATTTCTGTCATATTGAAGCAAAAAATGTTCATCATTTTTTCGCCTCTGTCTACAAAGCAGAGAGTTACCTTCCCAAGCTCCTGAGATTTATGCTTTTAATTACCTCCTATCTGCTTCGCTACCTTCTATACCTATGAATCAATATAAATAGTCTTATTTATGGGGAAAATGTAAAAAATTTGACCAAAGCAGGCTATCACTTTCCAGATTTCCATTTGATACTATCAATTCCTTCTCTCTTCTGTGCTTTTTTCTTGACAAAATCAGTTGGTTTTTAAAACTCATGCAATTACTCATTTATCTAATCACTTGTACTGCTTAATAGCAGATGTAAACTTTACAACTAGCTTTTGGGCTCTAATCCCACCAGTGAGATTAGTATCATTGTGGTATCTCTTTATTTAATCATCAGCTGCAGAATTCAGTGTAACTGTGGTTTTCTCCAAACCCCCTTCTTCATAAACTCACTTTTCAGTGAGGACCTGCTTTCGTGGCTCATTTCGTTTCTGAAGGGAGGTCACTATCAGCATAGGTGAAACCTGGCAGGCTAGGCACCATGTGCTTCAAACTCTGCCTCTCACATTTTATTGGCACCAATTCTTTAAAAAACCCCCAACAAATTACATATATATTTATAGATAATTGCATATGTACAATGTATATATGATTATATAAATATATCATAGGTTAATAGAGAGGCTGCTAGAGGAGCTGCTCTCTATCTGAAGGGCTTCAAGAGAATAGAGTAGATGTTTATGGGTGGCAGGCAGTGACTGTATGTGAGAGAAGGCAAGAGTCAACCTGCAGAATTAACATGTATAGATAGATATCTGTTGAACATATCTGACGGTGACGTAGGGAGGGTCAAATATTGAAAATGAACATTCAAAGTTTTACTTAACATATCAGTTATCAAATGTGATGTCTGAAAATTCAGAAAACATAGGATAAACTCATTTTTTAAAACAGTATGTTGGTTAGCGTTTCAAACAATGTGCTCAACACGTGCCCCTCACCGTCACCAAGGGCAGTGCCTCTGAGTTTAAAGCAGTGAATCCAGTCATTAACCTAAAATAAAACCAACTTAATAAAGACACTATGAATGTCCAAGAAAGAACCAGAGGGAAAGAGAAGATACAGCAGAGAAGATGGGAAGGAGCAACTTGATGGTCTAGTGGAAGAGAGGACGTTTGCAGAGGGAAGAGAAACACTGATAACTCGTGGACAGAATTTCTAGAGTTAAAAGCAAGCATGAGGTAGCCAATAGCAAAACATGGACTCCCTTAGAAGAACTGATCCCTCAGAAGATGCAAGTAAGTGCCCTTGCGGCCGAGTGCCTCTCCTGCTTCTGCTGCGAGGGCCACCCGCAACTGTGGTGTCCGACGGTCCCTGTTTCGGGCCGCGCTGACCCAGGGAGGGAAACAGCTGCTGCAGGGACTCGCTGCCTCAGGGCAGCTGGTGGAGAGGTGCAGCGGGGTAGGCATGGTGGCCAGAGGAAATGCAGGGTCAGCCCCGAGCACGGGAAAGGACACTTACCTGGACCCAAAGTTGTGGCTTTCTCTCTAATCTCATGACTGCTGAGATCTCTGCAGGATGATCGAGAGTGCCAGGGCCTCTCGCAGAAACTGCACTAATGCCTCTGAGGTGGCAAATGGTGGATAGGCCAGTTTGTTTATGCAAGACAGAGAATTTGTGTCATGTGAACTGCTTAAAGAAATCAGCAAGTAGGCCCAAGTTTAAAACTAAAAAAATGAGAGATAGGCAGAGAGAGAGAGAGAGGCAGAAAGACCCCGGAGGGCATAAGTAAATAACCTTATTCAAATGAAAACTGCCAGGATGACAAAGATGCAAAATGCAGTGGGAAATGGCACTGCAGACATATCAACCGCACATTAATGCAGTCACATGGGAATTGAAGGTGATCACTGAACGATTTCACTTTCTCAAATTTCAGAGAGATTTAGAGTAAAGAATAGGAGAGAGAGTCAGGTCGCCCACAGAGCGTTCATACAAATGGTTGGTCCCCCTGCCATTTTAACTTCTAAGCAAACCTTTAGTTTCCTGCCACGTGTAATGAGTCTAACATAAATCAATGAAATGGCATGAGGTCATCTCCTTATGTCTTGACATGAGGAAACAGAACACAGCAAAAGGAACGGTGAGCTAAGATGAGAGCCAGAGATATTAGATAACCGAAAACCAAAACGAAGGCAGAGAACAACACAACAAGATTAAAAACCCAGAGGAACCACAAAGTAAGATGAAATACAGACAATGTAAACTGTGAGCGATTTGAAGTCTATAATGCTATTCGAAAGGCAATACTATAAATTTGACTAAGCCCGTGGGGTCAGCAATTAGGGACACTGCATCTCATGCTTAATCAATTGTGGTATTAATGTTGAGTGTCAAAATTTCAGGGTCAATTCCTGAATTAAAATATATAAAACTTGATTTAAAAGATCATTATGCTTTCATCCCCATTTGCCTATGAAGTATAAAGGACCCAGTCATGTATAAGGGTATTTATAATGAACTAGTCTGTGATAATAATAATAAAAATAAAAGATGATCACCTTTATTTTTAAACATTTAAGAGAATCAAATTGCCCTGATTTTCTGTAAGAATCTGTTGAAGGATCAGTTTCCTTTACCCTTCTGTTGCTATTTCCAAGGAACTGATATTAATATGCAAATTAGAAATTATGTGGGATCTGCCAACTTACGACCTAGCCAAAAAGAGAAATGTTAGCCTCAAAAATATTTTAGAAGCCTATATTAGGAGCTAGTTTCCTGTATTTTGGTATGAAAATCAAAAGCCCAGTAATTTTGAGTATTATTTAAAAACCAACTACAGAACAGTACAGAAGACCTATTTTCCTGGAAAGCCTTAATGTTAGAAACATTATTTCCCATCTAAAGAGTAAAGATTCAGATTTAGGCTTATCAATTTATGACTATACTACATTTGCAGTACACTCATTCATTCATTGGAGAAGAAAGGGGCATTCAGGGTTGGGATAACCCCATTCAGGGCTCAGCTTAAACCATGTTAGCGGGGGTGGGGGTGTTGGGAGGTGGGGATGTTGGGAGGTGGGGGTGTCTATGAAGAAACTTGGGATTTGGGTGCTGTACACATTTGTGCAAATGTCTGGGACTCAGTTGGAAAGACCTATTATTCCTGGACTACAATGCCTGCCCCCTGGCAAAGTTAATGGTGTTAATTTGTAAAGGTTCATTTGGGAAATGTTTGTGATTAATGCTTGCTCATTTGCATAACACTGTATTGTGTAAATAAAGCTGTAGCCTTTTGCTTTCCAATAGTGGAGTTCAACTGAGATGATGAAAGCTGGACAAAGGGGGCTACTATGGGACACTTAAACTAGGTCACATTGAATTTTAATGCATGAAGCCTGCCCTGCTACATTTTATATGGGTAATGGAAAAACTGCAGAATGCAGTCTGTTTACTGTGCAAATCTGCCTTCCAGATTGTTCAATAACCATATTTTCTACCCTGAAGAGTGAAGGCAATTCAGTCTCAGGCTGATTTAGAAATGTTATTAAAGAAAATAAGGATGAGCATCTTCTCAATTCTTACATTAAAATGTAAATAGGGTAATTATAAAATAATAAACTCTCCCCCAAATAAAAAATGCTCGGTTTCAGAGCTCAGTTATGCAGATTACAGCACCATTACTAAACGGAGAACATGTATATGTCACACTTGTGAATTTGCCATCCAGACTACGTGGCTTTACTGCCTAGAGTCTAAGTAGACTCAGAAATTTTCTTTCTTTCTCCACTATCAACAGAGCTTTTGAGTGGTGACAAGGAAGCTGGTGGCCACGTGCTCACATGTATGCATTTGTCCCAGGCCATAGAGTGAGTACAAAGACAATTACTGACAAGCCCTGAAGCTCAAGTGAAAGGTGAACCTACTCCCAGAGCAAGTTCGGGGTATAGAATGAAGACTGGCCCACTAACCCCAGCCAACCCATGACACAAACGAAAAACAAAACTTGCTGCCATTCTTTCTTGGTCTTAACTGTTCCACCGGTAAAATGAGGGTGTTTATACCCTGTTCTTCTAGCAGAAATGCCATGGAAATGATTTCTTATCATAGAACTAGAAAGGTCCTTCTGAAGATCATGTAGTCCATTTTAAGCTACATCATAGGAGAGGAAACTGAGGCGCACAGTGGTGAAGTGATTTATCAAGTTAAGACTTAGAACACATTCAAAGACTCTTAATTGAGTGTTCTATATTAGATTGTGGCCTCTCTATGTATGCAGTAATAAAAATATAGAGCAGAAGGCCTGGAACAGGTCCTGGGAGGATCTGATAAGGTTAAACCTTAGATGCTTTCATTCACACTGTTAATCAATTTGCTGCTGGGCTCTGGAGCCTGGTACGGTGCTTGGCATAAAATAAAAGCTCAATAAATGTGAAGGAAATGAGCAAAGTTATTAAGGGAAGCAACATTATAGAATAGGAAGAGCTGTGGATTTAGAAGCAAGAGACCTGAATTTATGTTTGAGCTCTGTCACTTGCTGACTATGAAAATCTATGTAATTCTAAAAGATTGGAAATGACCTGAATGTCTGCCAATAAGGGACTACTTAAATAAACTATGGAACATCCACATGTAGACTACTGTATTAGTTTCTATAGTTGTTGTAGCAAATTATCCCAAACTCACTGGCTTAAAACAACACACATTTACTATCTTAATATTTCCAGAGCACTGTGTTCTTTTGGAGGTTCTAGGGGAAAATTGGTTTCCTTGATTTTCTAGCTTCTAGGGGCTGCCCACATTCCTTGGCTTGTGGCCCCTTGTTTCACCTTCAAAGCCACAATGGCCAGTAGTTGTCCTCACATCATATCACTCTAACCTTCTTGCTAAATGCTAAATATGAAGCATGTCTTCAGGTGAGCATTCCTTTCATAAGGAGTCAGTTATGTAGGGAGTGTTTTCATTTTATATTCATAAAGTTATAGATACTTTAATTTCCCTATTTGACTGTAGAAATTTGGATAATAAGTATGCAAAGCTGTTAAATATACTTGGATCTATTTCACTATTTATTATTCTGTATTTTCTTGCAAAAGTCCTTTAATTATTTTACCTTAAATCTAACAGTAATATTGTACTTTAGTATATCTCTAGTAGTTATGTCTCTATCATTAATTAGTCTTCTATTTACAAAATATGTCATATCTCCAATCACATTGATTTTTTTCCCAGTCAGGCTTACTGAGTTATACTTTACATATAGTAAAATTCTTTTTTAGGTATTAAGTTTTATGAGTTTTGAAAAACAAAAACAGTTGTGTAACCACAACAACAATTAAGATATGCACCTTAAAAAGTTCTTTCATGTCCTTTTGTAGTCAATTCCCTAAACTCACCCTCAGTACCTACTGATCTGATTTCTGTCTCCATAGTTTTGTCTTTTGCAGAAAGTTATATAAGTGCAATTATATAACAGTACACAGAGTATTTCTTATTTTAGTATTTCCAATAAACACGAATCCTGTAACATACTCTTTGCAAAATGGCTTCTGGGGTGAAGGCATTTAAGAAATATCACATATCATATGTAATCTCCAGATTCAGATTTGCACTGGCCATTGGCTTTATTTGGTAATTAAATATTATAAATATTCTAATATTATTTATTTTGATTTCATGTTATTTTATTTCTACAGTATAATTAAGCTGGCCAGGTAAAATAATTTACAAACCTTTCTCTATATTTCCATGTTTTAGAAAATATAAATTGTATAGTAAATTATTTTCTTAGGTATTTAATATGATTTGGCACACACACACATGAAATGTGACACTTGTTATCAAGAGTAATAACAACGGTTTTCTTCAGCATTCGTTGCATTTTAATTATTTTCATACTTCCATTGCATTTTAAACTTTAAAACATATTTCCTGCTATTTGAGTATTTTTCAAAAGTAAATATAATTGGTCAGATTAAGTGTAAAATGGTACAGGTGAGTCTGATTACATAGAGAGAGCCTTGATTTTTTTATATTAGCCATTCTTTTGCTCAAGTTTCTAGTGTTTAATCGAAATCCCTTGAAAACCTGGCACACTGAAATAGTGGGCCACCAAGAGGAGTGTCTGCTACAGATTATGTAAATAAAAAAATATATATATACATATATATATATTCAGAACAATCAGACTTTCAGCTTGACAGACTATAGAGAGCAATGAAAAGGTGATACTCACATCTGAATTAAAGCGAAGCTGGCAGACATTACAAGAAATAACTTGTTTCTTCTTTGGGGGAATGGACACTCCAAATGTGTGGTTAATGACTGCTTTTTGCACAGGATCCATCTGAAGAGCAAATGATAAAAGAGTCAATTTATAACTTCAAAGGATAGAAAATAGTGTGAGCAAGTAAAAGTAGCTGTATTATTCCTTAAGGTTTTACTTTTCATTCCCAAACAAAGATAATAAAGAATCTCATTCAATAATGTATTTGTTTCCAGGAACTGAACAAAAACAAAAAACTTGTTTGAAATCATAACACAAATCAGATGAGAGTCCCAAGAAATCATATGTATATAAGGAGCCTTGAAAAACCTTAAAAGAATCATTAAACAAGAATATTTAAAATCCAAAGGTCAAGGTTAAAATTAACTTGTTAATGTTTTCCCTACGTGAGGTGATAATACTTATGGTAGTCTGAAATGACGTCAATGACAATTATTACAAATATATTTAAGTTTCTTATATTTTAATTTATGGCAAAGTCATAAATTACAGGTTCATGTCACAGCCCAGAAAATGTTGATCTTTATTTTAAAATAATTTATTACTTTTCATGGACTATAGATGAAATGCATTCTACTGGAAATGCATGTCACAACTGTACACTCAAATGCCCATAACAGATTGGTTGATATGCAACCCTTGTTTAAATACTATCAAGTAAAATTTTTTTACTTATAACTTGTGACTTTCCTCCTGCATATACCATACATATTCAGAAAAATATACAGTGATGAAAGTACTCAACCACAGAAAAAGTATGGCACAAAGCCACGAAAATACTTGGGAAAAGATAAAGCACTATTTGCAGAGCCTATAAAAAGAGACACGGCAGTGATTCTCTTGTGTACTTCAGATAATAATCTCCAGCATTAAGATTGGACAACTGGCAGTTCAAAAAACAATGAACAAAACACTACTTGTAAACAGATGTAACATGAACTGACACCATCGTCTAGGAAATCTCCTGAGGTTAGAGCTTAAATTAGTTGATGATATTTGGTAGAGAGGAGAAATTAAGACTATCCCTGGTCAGGAGTATAAATCAACAAAGTGCAAAACTGGCAATTAGAAAAACTTAAATACATTAGAAAGAAGGCTGGATTACAGAATTGTTGAATAGTAAAGTAGCCTATTTTTGCTACAAGTTTAAGATAGGTAACAGATAATAAAAACAGTTATGTGGTTTGGGATACTTCAGAATTCAGAGTGGAGTTTTCTGGAGTAATAGAACAATTCTATAACCTGATTGCAGTGGTGGTTACACAAATTTATATATGTGTTAAAATTCATAGAACTATACACACTCCCCCAAAGTCAATTTTATGTACAATAATTTTAAAAGTATAAGAAAAAATTGTTAATAGTTATTATGTTTAACTATTAAGTGTAATATAAAATTACTGGAAAATCTGGGGATTTGTTTTGTTCAAGACAATAATTGATTATATTAAATTGTATTTAATGAGAATAAAAAAATAAACAAGCATCCATAGGCAAAGGAAATCTGAATATTCACTTTCTTAATTTACTCACAAGTGCATACACTTAAGTTTCATTCATCCATTTGTAAAACATGAAACTATACTTTCTGATTGTTATTAGAAATGGAAATCACTTTGGACAGGAAAATAGCCTTCCTATGTTGGTAGGATAAAAAAACAACTACAGTTTTTGCAAAATTAAAACATAAGAGCATTTTATTGAGATATTTTCTGTTCCCAGACTCTACAAAATACATTTGGTGCTGCATAAGCTACATGGGATAAAACTACATGAACACCCTCAAACACCAGGTTTCACATGCCACTTTCATTACTTCTGTCCTCCACATACTATTGTTTTATTATTATTCGGTTAATATTTTTCTTTAAATCAAATTAAAATAGACTTTAAAAAACTTAGCAATAATTATGAAATCAAAGTTTTAATGTACATGCTTTCCAATTACTCAACATTAAAAAATGAAAACCTTCATCATCTAAAATAAATAGGTACATCCTAGTTGTTCCCATACCACAATACAGAAACATAGACAAAAGGTACAGCTGCAAAAATCTTGTTCTAAGTTTTTAGTAAACCAAGATATTGGTTCACAGCTCCAACATTACCCTTGAATATAAATGTCCCCTCAAATTTTAAAAAATTGTCTGCCTACATAATTTTAAAAATAACTCCCGATACAAATTTATGCTACTCGAATCTCCTATTTGCACATGAGCCTGAACATTTCCATTTATGTTCCCAAGGCTGGAAGCTCTCTGCCCTGAGAGGTGACCGGTGGCTGAGCTCTCCAGATCCAAAGGCAGCCGAGCTCCCAGCCACCTGCTCCCTGCAAGCCAGCTAAGGCGGCTCCCTCAAGAAACTCTCACCGCAGCTGGCTTCTCTACTTTACATACACAGTCCCACTTGTACCCATAAAATCAAGCGACATAAACGCAGCTCTCTACTCCGTCCCTCATCACCCATCATATAAAACTTTCATCCTCCATGCTTCTCACTTGCAAGAGGTTTATTTCTATTTTCCTCTTGATTCTCTATTTTCTTAGAGGTAGTATTTCAGGGAAAGATTCACTTGTTTTTTCCTGCCTAAATCTCTTTTACTTTCTCTGCTGCTAATCACAGAATTCTATAATTATATTTCTTATTCATCATTTGGGGAACATGATTTAGTTAAAAGGAAACTTGAAGTGGTGTAAAAAAGAATGCCCCAGCCTGGCTGGTGTGGTTCAGTGGTTAAACGTTGACACCCAAGCACCAGGCGGTCACAGGGTCGAGTCCTGGTCGGGGGCTTGCAAGAGGCAGTCAGCCGATGTTCATGTTTTTCCCTCATTGATGTTCCTTTCTCTCTCTCTCTCCCCCTTTCTCTCTCTCTAAAAAAATAAAAACATATCTTTTAAGAATTTATTTAAAAACAAGAATGTTCCGTTTGCCAAATCATCTATCTTGAAACTCACACCGTCTAGATGATATTTTGTGTATTTGCCATCTGATGCCATAATTACAAATACCTGAGTCATTTCAGTGGGATCCAGACTTGTCAAGAACATAGAAAATGTTTTCAGATCTCTGTCTTTATCTCTTTTTTTAAAGTGTAAAGTGGTAAAAATCTGAATTTTTTTCTTATTCTCACAATACTATAAGAGTTAGATGAAAATAATTATGATGTAAACCTACATTAACTTAAAATTTTCCCTCCATTAATGCAATGTAATTTCTCTATAATCATAATGAGATATGTATAACTAAATCAATGGTAATCATTTTATTCAATCACCAATTTTCAGGATGAATAAAACTTTCAAGATGAATTAAAATAGTCTTATAAATCCTAAAATGTGATACATGCAAAGTGATTCAATTTAGTGTAGTCAAACTATATCTATCATAAGAATTTCATATATAGAATACTGAGGAAAATTATCAGAGGTATTGCAATTATATAACAAACTCTTATTTTTAAAGATTCAACTGACATTTCATAGACATTTGATTATTAAAAATGAGCAAGTGTCTCCAAACATCTTTATTAAAATGTTTATATCACTTTTAAACTAACAAATTCCTTCGTAAGCACTCAAATTAAATTAGCTCATGTTAGTTCACACTGCACAAGAAAGCAGTCTGTGGATTGAGAAGACTGAGATTCATTGGTAAATAATGCTGAAAACCCTACCATATAGCTCTAGCTGCTAATATTCCTTACCTGACAGAATTTATTGGTTCCAAATAAGCCTCTTCTTTTCTAAAAGAGTAAAAGTTAGAAGTAGTAATCTGCAATTTTGAGGCTAGAAAGCACATTTATATAAAAACATTTTTAAAACCCTATTTTCCCTTTGCTAATCTCTGCTTTAAAAGCCTGAAATGCTTACTAACTAAAAAGCAGCAAGAGTTAACACTTGCCACTTTGTCTAATGAAAATCACATAGAAATGAAAGCAAAACCTATTCATGCAATTAACTGGTAGGTAATAAAAATGAAAAATGGGGTTGTGGCTGTTACCAAGAATCAAGGAGATAATTGGAGGCCTTGTATGGAAAAATTAACTATTATATTATAGTACTTATGAAGGAGATTAATGAAGCTGGCCTTGTCATACCATCGATTATATGTTCAATATCAAAATAAGAACAACCAGGTATCTTTGGCGTATTCACCAAGATTATGGAATCATAAATCTGAGTGAATTTTTAAAAAGATCATTACTTTCACTGAGTATACCAAAAAGTAATTTACATCTGTGCAGTATAAACAATCATATAAATATATGCAGCTTCCCATAAAACCCAGCCACAGGGAAAAGAAACACACTGCAGCACTTCACTAAGGGCAGGATGAACACCATGGGCTGGAGAGAATATAAGGTAGGGACCCACGACCAAAGGACTTCATGTTAGATGATATTTAGATTCTGGATAGTATTGCTAGATGAAACTTCAGGCATCAAAAACAGAATTGCAAGCTTTTCAACGGTCCCAACAATTTTCAAGGGCCCTGAGGTCTGAGTTGTATTGTTGTGAAGAGTCTTAGGATTTCACTGGCCATCAAGTGGGGCTGGGTATGGAAGTAAACTGACCGCCACCCAATTCAAAGCAGAAAGGAATGCTCAAGAATTACACTGGGCTTCCTTCTTTGAGGGGAAATGGCTGGACACCCACCCTGTTCTTAAAGATGGGGACATTTCATCTTAAATTTAGCCGCCTGCTCTACCCAGTGCCCTGAAAAGCATTTGGTAAGCACGTATCATACCACATAGCAGGCAATGCTAGCTTTCCTACTAAACAGAGGCAGATGCCGGCTTTCGGCTTTTCCAATGTAAAGATCAGTCACCCGACAGACCCTTCTGGAGGCCTAACATGTTTCAGAGGCTGTCCCGGGCATGAGGGGGGAGGACGAGGCCACACAAGAAAGGGCTTAATTATAAATGTTGAAAAGTGAATAAAATAGTATCAACTCTGGTTAACTGGAGGGGGGAGGAGAAGTGACCATCAAGCAAAAACGAACCAAAACAGAGGCACGAGAAGGCGCGGAGAGGCCTTTCTCCTCTGCCCCGCCCCTACTTAGGACTTTGCCCCCCTTTTCTGATTTCCTCAACTTTAAGCACCCAAGAGCCTCCCTTTAACAGTGACATAGATGTGTCACCCTCCCGGGCTATTTGCCTTGTAGTTCCTTTTCTAGCTGTGCAGCAATAACACTGAACATGATGCTGATGGCAGCTTGGCTTTCCGAGCTTTTGCTCTGCGCTGAGGGACGACCTCGCGGGGTGTCCGCCCTCACGGGGGGGGGGGGACACCATCACCGCCCTCCTTCTGCTAAGGGGGCGCCCGAGTTTGGAGGGGCAGCGCCCTTCGGCCAAGGTCAGGGCTGGAGCCGGGGCGCTGCAGGGTGGGAGGCTCGGGACAAAGGGCCACTGTCCCTAGTTTCTGGGGCCTGTAAGGCAGCTGGCTAGTCCACCTGCTCACAAGGCCTCCTTGGTGCTTAAGTAAAGGTGTCCTGGAAAGTGTCTTTCTTGGCTTTTCTCTGTTTGACCCATTTATGCCCCTCTTGGGACAAACTCCTTTCTTCTGTGCAAGGCCAGGGGGCCAGCGAGAAGCTGGGGCTGCCCTGCCTGTCCCCGCTGCAAGGGCTGGGCTCGCGGGGGGCCGCGCACACGCACAGCACAAGCGCGCGGACATCCCTGGGAACACTGGGAGGCTGCACACAGCAGGCGACGGTTATGTTTTGCACCCGTCCTGGTTTTTCTTCAAAGAGGACCTCGGTTGCTAAACCCTTGTGATTTAGGACTTACTGGAAGTTGGGCAAAGCATCCGGTTTTTTTATAAGCAAGGTATGTTCAAATTACAGTCGTACAAAAAGAGTGCCACTTTTTCCTCCCTTCTTTTTTCAATATCTGATTTATGGAAAAGAACATGAGAATAGGGTCTCACTAAAACTTCATGAAGCGACACATTTAAAAGTGTCCCTGTGTCACTGAAGAGCAATATTTCTCTGAAGTTACTTCAGAGAAATAACTTCTCTTTTATATTTAAATGCTCTGACCACATGATTTTATATAACTGTTTTACTTTTCTCAAATCCTTGAAAACTTAAACAGAAATAAAATAGACACAACTACCACAAAGACAAACTTTTTCTCAAGTATCAAAAAATGCGAACAATTTCATATCGTGGGCAACATTTGCTCAGCCACATAACTTTGTACTGTTTTGGATTTCAAATCAGAAGGCTCAATAAAAATGAACCACACGGAACGTTACAGTGGGATTGCATGCTACTGTGAGACCTGTATTTTTGCATCTGAAATGTGTAAAAGCTGTGACCTGCCACACTGACACTGCTTCTCCTACCCAGGGCACCCTAAGAGGGGCTCACCTGAATGCCATCATTGTCATTGAAAGGAAGACAGATGGCACATCACTTTCTCCACAGATCGTTGATTCAACCAAGACCCATATGTTTGGAAAGGTGCGTCCCCCACGAATCCCCAGCTCATTGCTAAAACCACATATCGCCTGTGCCTTGCAAACAAAATCAAATGTGTCCCCATTCTACTGGGTTACCATGACTCCACCAGAAGGTCAACCAGCCATTCAGAACCGGCCTGAAGGCTAAACTAACAACAGAACAGAACAGAACACAACACAACACATACTGAAGAAAATAATAGGTCACCTTATATCTAAGTCTCAGACCTAACAAAGCTATTATTATTACTACTGCTACTACTATTTTATAAAAATGTTGTAGGCTGTTAAGTATTTTGAGGATGGCTGACAACTAACAGTACCTAACTACTGCAGAAATTAAGGGGAACCTCAGGATCCTTTTCCAGAGCCTCCTGAGTGTTGGTCAATATTCCCTGTAGAAAATATACGTGGGAGGCGGCCCACTTAGTTGCAGCAGCCAATCAGAGCAGATCACAGATTAGAATTTCCTTCCCCTGTGCCCCCCCCTCCTTTTGTGTTAGTGGGTTTAGAGAGCTTGATATCTTACACTCAAATTCCATATAGTTAGGCAAAAGCTCCGGGATTCATCAAACAAGTTGTATATTCCATTGACAAAAACAATGACTAGTGTAAGGAAAAAACACTGTGGTCTACTTTGAAAGAAAAACTGCATTTCCAGTGGGTTTTTAAAAAAATAGAAATTCCATCTCTTTTGGAAAAATAAAAACATAGGATACTTAAGAGATCTCTGTTTTTGCCATAAAATAATGTCATTTTTCTTTATATATATATATTTTAAATATATCTTTATTGATTTCAGAGAGAGGAAAGGAGAAGGAGAGAGAGAGATAGAAACATCAATGATGAGAGAGTCATTGATTGAGACCGCAACCCAGGGATGTGCCCTGACTGGGAATCGAACCCGGATCGCCTGGATCCTAGGCCGACGCTCAACCGCTGAGCCACGCGGGCCGGGCAATGTCCTTTTTCTAGACCACTCTGATAGTAAAAGATGCAACCTTTTTGGAAGTTAAGTATTTCATATCTACTGAGTTCTGTCCTTAGGAATTTTTGCTCCTTTCTAACACATCACACATTTATAAATAACTTTCAGTTTGCACAAAAACTGTATCTTCTTGAAAATTAATTCATTTAACAAAAGTTTATTAAGTGGCTGTCATGTACTCTCTTAGGAGCTGGACATAGAGTGGAGAGCAGCCTTCAAAAATAAAATGTTCTAGTTGGGGAGACATATATCAAGTAAAAAGGTATTTTCAATGTTTTAAGTACCATGAAAAAAATTAAAACAGGATAATGGGAGTGAAATAATATCTTACTATGGATAATTCCTATAAACATTTTGGTTGTCTTGATACAACTGTGACTCAGATACTTTTATATGTAAAACCATACTAAATATGTAAAAATAAGAACTAAAATTCCATGAATTCCGGCAGTTGATACAGAATCCAAACTCATAACAACTTGTAACAGCTGTGGAGTAAGGGGCATGCTCCTCAGCTTCCAATGTGGTCTGTGAGATATTTGCAGAGGACTTTCTTCAATGACCAAGTCCCAGGACAGCAACTGGATCTCAGAGCCACCACTATCATCATATCCCCAAGGAGAAAGGAAACCAAAGTGATCTGCATTTTGGAAGTTCCCTAAGTGCCAGACGCATCTCATGTGGAGACCTTCCTAGTGGGTCTCTGTACACTGTGATTGGCCTGGGACTTAGTGAGTAGCAAAGTGACGTGAGCTACTTCTTTTGTTTTTTAAATAAGTACATGTTTTTGTCTAAGACCTAAGTCTTCTGTAACAATATTACAAGAAAACAATGTTTTTCACTTGTAGTACTTTTAGCACTTTAAAGAGTTACCAAATGGTAAAAGCAAAAAGCTAAAAGCAAATGAATGGGTGGTTTCACCACCTCCCTCTCTTTAGTGGAAAACCAGTTTAACACTTTTGACAGATAATTTTTAAATTGTTCTGAGTAAAAAGAATACTTTTTAAAGTTCTTTTTCAGACAGTAGCTGTTTTGTAAAAGGAAGATGCCGTAAGATTAGACCTGTGCACTTTCCTGAAGCTGGATGTCTAACTCCAACAGTAGATCCTTGTATGTAATAAATATGGCCAGTACAAATGTAAAATGTTCCATTTTCTTGGCTGGCTCCGTATGCCTGGTGATTTTCCATGCTGCCAGGGATCAAGGGTGATGCAGCAAAGCTGTAGTTATGCCGCTGGGTAATTTAAGAAGCCACATCAAAGAGCATTTCAAAAAGTTCAGTTTAACAAATAAGACTTTCAGCTTATGTCAGCAGTGGTTATGAGACTTAATTGAAGGTCCACTCATACCTCATTGCATGGACACACACATACCCAGCAAGCTTTGGAGTGTTGATGTTCCTATTCAAACATGAGATGTGTAAACTAAAGAACTAAAATTCAATTGCATATGTGTCCATATTGACGTTAAAAAATATATTTTGAAAGGTCTAATTGGTTGATGTGATGTATTAAGGGAGACCAGACCACCCTCAACCCAACTGCAGCTACTCCTTTCAATGTAGGTAGAAAGCATTCCGGTAATGAGCTGAATTATGTCTCTTAAGGAAACCCAGTGTTTTTCTTTGTTTCCATTCTTGAACAAGCAAATACTTAGATGTGACTAGAAACCATTAAAAAGAGAGGTATTTTTCCATCAGGACACAAAAAAAGTTCTCAAAAGGGTTTCCATTTTATCAAGATTTGATGCTCCTATAACTAAAATAACTTTTGGCCACTAAATGTATAAAGATTTAAAAGATCTGTAAGATCTGTCAAAGACAAGGTAACTAAACATTCATATAAAATTGTTAGATGCCCCTTTGAAGTAGAATGAGAAAAGTTACAAAGTTTTTAAGGAAAATGAAAAACTACCAGAATCTTTAAGGGAATTATTAAGATGTTAGGTCTATTGTGAATTTTAATAGCACAGAAAACGAAACGAAATGATGACAAATACTGTTAATATTTTTTGTCTGTGGAAATGTTACTATCTTCAAAATATTTTTAGTTGGTATTTCTCAATGAGGTATATTCATTTTTCAAAAGGAAGCCAAACATCCCAAGGTATGCATAGTTGACAATAAACTATATTACCCACAGTAAAACACCAACAAAGCCAGTTAGAGAACACTATTCTGAGTGATGGGAATAGGAACAGGATTCACCAAGAGAATTTAAGATAAATGAGTCAGGTGTTTCCTATGTTCTTTAGTACTGTGTCTCCTCAGGGTAAAATATAACAAAAAATAAATCATTTTACTGGACTGAGGGATATTTTTTCAATAGATGTGAAAAATATTCAGTAAGATCTTCATTTGAGAATGAGTCATGAGGAGTGATTATTCTACGGTACATTGGAAGAAGACATCCATCCTGAAGTTTGCAAGGACAGGCTAATATCTGACCTAGAAGACAATCATCTAGTTCTTGGTCTTTCCCACTGTTGATTTTCTTTTTTAAATAGTGACTTGAAAACAACCCTCCCCCCAAACTGTCTCCAAGAGTAAATTTCCATAACACAAAATTCATTATCAAAAATAGGTCTCAGAAATATTTCTTTAAAATAGAATTTTTAAAAATTTTTAGGAGGAAAAAAAAAAGGCATACAAGTAACTAAATCACTTGCTGATACTTATGCATGTAGTTAGTTTTAAAAGTTATTTTAAAAATTTATTGGTGCTAAGTCTCCAAACCTAAGTAAGTAAGAATATGTGTGCTTGTTTTCTGGTAAACGGGCTAAAAACTTTAAAAGGGCTTTCTAAGGGACTAGGGAAGTAATGAGCTTTCTTGATTTAAAAATCAATATACTTTCTGAGCAGCCAAATGCATTAACTGATTTTCTTTCAAAACCATTCTGTCAAAGCTAAGTTTGAGAGGCTGTTCAAGTAACTAATCAGATATATCCTGAAGCTAAGGCAAAAACAGGTCCGTGACGCAAATTAAAAGGTATTCGATGAAAAGAAAACCCCACCAGACAGGAAGAAATTCAAAATCAGAAACTGGGCCTGCTGGAATGTATTTCTCATTCTGCAAAGCAAAGCAGAAATGAAGCATTTTCCCCCTCAAGTGGAGGACAACACATTTCTTACTCTTGCACTAAGAAGAGGCCTAACAGTTGAGGACTGACCAGGCTCCATGCAAGGCAACGGATCTGTAGCACTCCGACCGTAAGCATCTTGGGCTCTACTCCCCATCCACTCTCATCACACAGTGGTAAAATGTCAGGGATCATCTCCGTTTTCGAACTGCTTTTTGATTTGTTTTAGTTTGAGTCCCAGAACCTTCCCCCCACCCTAACCCCAAACAGGATCCTACCTAAAAACTCAATACAATGAAACCCTGAAAACAGTTCTGGTTAAAGCAGGTAGGCCAGGCCCTAGACCCACCAGCATGTCTTTAGTAAAACTTCCTCACTTGAAAATGGGAACAGATTTGGGGTATTTTAATAACTTGCTTTTGAGCCTCTTCGGCTAAGACTAGAACCCAGATCTCCTACGGTTCCAGATTTGCAAATAAAAATCATTTTTTAGTATAAATATATGCCAAACATTGCATAGGATATTCTTATACCATGACTTGCTATTTATCTGAAATTCAACTTTATCTGGGCATCTTGCATTTTATCTGAGCCCCCTCTCCGGTTCCCATCCAAGGATGTCACTGCTATACCCATATTGTTTCTACTTGTCCTTCTTCTTGCAGGCCTGCTTGTCACACTTAATATTTTAGGACTTTAATTAGAAAAGTGGTCCTCATGGTTTTGTGGACAGGTGATATAAAGAATATTTGATGTCATTTATTGACCTCGCTATTGCCTTTTTTATTGAATGTATATGTGTATAAATTTAACTCTGCTCAGCAAAAAATTATTTTTGGGGTTCAACTCTACTCTTATATTATGCAAAATATACCATACTTGTAAAGTGAAATAAAGAGCATTAATAAAGTGCCTTCCTTTGCTCTCTGCAGTGATAATTGCTTTATTAAATAAGGCTCGTTAATGGTACATCTTGACATTTTACATTTTATCCATCTGATTTATAATCATTTTCATGTGATTGCAAGGAGGCTATAGTTCAAACCCAAAGTAGTTTAAACTGAACTGTCTTCCTTTTCTTATCAATTTGTAAGAAAACTGGAGTCACTTTTGGGTAAAACAACTTTACCCACAAAATTTATTTCAAATATACATAAAGTCCTCTCTGCATCTCTATGTTCTGAATAGAGTAACACATATAAGATAAAAAAGAATACAGCAAGTGACATCGTCAAGTTAAAAGTGTGCTTATATTTTGGTTGCATTTTGGCCATGGATATGGCATCAAGGTTTCCCAATCAAGCAACGGAGAGAGACCTACATGAACCACATAGCAAGTTGTCGTGAAACGTAAAGTCTCTCAGTGACTTTCATGAACGTTTTTATAGTTTTAATGTTATGAAACAAAAGTCATGTGTATTTATAATCAATCTATTCATGATGAAGATTTTCAGCCATGTTTCTCAATTATTCTATCGTTTCCTTCGGAAATTCAGCCTATCAGAATGCTTACCACACCGAAGTCTTCACAACACTCATTTGAAATTTTTACTCACCCCTGTCTTTCTCAACCTCTCACACTTTTACTAAAATGGGACAAATACCTATATCTAACAACATGAGAAGTTATGCCATCTTAATTTAGAAGATTTCATATAATTAGTCATGAATCACCGAATTCCTGCCTCAAGAATATTACAATAACAATTGTTGGCAGGTATCAAACCACTGCAGTGGGATTGGCCTCCAAAGCTGGGGTTCAAAGCCGGCCTCCGGACATCAGTCATGCTCTCGGCAGAGAATATTTCAGTGATATGAAGGCTGAAATGGAGACTATAATCTTTTGTGATTACCCTTGAGGCTGATGCAAAAATGAGCCTGATATGATGACCAAGCCCCAGGAAATTCTGATATTGGTCTTGCCCTGTAACAAAATGATGGTTCCTCAGAACCCCACATCTGGGTGCCCAAAGCCTCTTCAGGAGAGACTCACCTTTCAAAGGGGCCGGGCCTGCAAGGCAGCCGCTCTCTCTCGGAAGACAATGGACGGTCTGATTGCAAGACAAGGAGTGATGAGCTATGGGCTACAGGCTGCCTTTCTAGAAGGTTCTTTTGTGAAGGAACTGATTTAAAAATGAATCTGTTTTAAATCTCCCCCATTCCCCTCACACAAAGGCACAGAAGTCTAAAGACTGATACATTTCTCTGCTGTTCCTAATAGCTATGGAGCTATGAATATCTTGGCTGGTATAATTTTTAAAGTTTTAATTAGGCTAATACTTGTATTTTGAAAACAAAATAGTTCATATACATATGTACATACCCTTAAGATCTATACAATATTTTGGAATAGAATATAAAACTGTTCATCTATTTTGAGTAAGTATCAAACTTACAGTTAGATGTCACTGCTCAGGGCACACAGGTTAAGTACTTCTAATATGATTGGCAATTTAAATTCAGAAGGAAAAAAAAAGGGAGAGGAATGGTGAGGGGAGATCTGTAACAGTCAAAAAGTCAAAGAATTTTTAGAATACATTTTCATTATCACTATAGGAAAGAGAATTCAATATGTTGACTACTATGACTAAGTTTAAAATATTTTTTAAAATTGCCATTTTAACTAATGTCAATTTGACTAATGCACAATTTCAGAATAACAGTCCTATATTTGGAAGTCAGCAATACTTTAAAAATATAACAGAAAACGTCATTATGTCTTAGGACTCACTGACAATGTGTTATAGGTACACAGCTCTCATGTTCAAAATACTTTTATACACTGTCTTTAAAGTCTAAATATTGTTGAAGGTAAACAAGGAAAAATGTAATCCAACCAAGCCAGTTGCAGTTATTCCCAGCCTCCACCCAGTGTACCCTGCCCCCAGTCCTGCTCCAAATTCAGTTATAGTTCCTCTTCATTGCTTTCAGGCGGTCAGGTGATTTTGATGGTCAGGTACACCCTGCTATTGTCTCATTCTACTAACATAAATTGAGCACCTGCTTAGTACTAGGCATAGCTACTTTAAACTGGGTGTAAATTTCTTAAATTCAAGAACCAGGTCTTGGCCATACGTATATTCTTAGCATCTACCTTAATCAGGATTGCTCTAACACACCCAGCTAGTAGCCCCAGCGATAAACGTAACTTGGTTTATTTAAGGTAGTTGGTTAAGAAAGATCAGGGATAAAAATAGTCATAAAAATCTTAATGTGATTTATAAGAAATGGTTTTGCTGTTTTAAGGGTTCTTTCATAAACATCTCATTTGATATTCATGGGTATTTTAAATTATTAAAAATAGTATGGTGATATGTTACATAGTTATGATTTTTCCCCAGGCTCTTACTAAATTCCAGAAATTTTCTAAATATTCAGTCATATCCCTCAACTCTCCATAAACATAACTCAAATTTTAATGATGTAATGGTATAGATTAGGAAGGTATTATCACACCTACTTTCAAAATGAGGAAAAGTGGAGTAAGGTGGCTTTCTCAGGATCAAAGAAAATGAGTCTAGATATGGGTCTTTTGACTCATATCTACTCACTCCTCCCCTTTACCCTGGCTCCTGCTACCCCAGGTGGCATGAAGGCGAGTCAAGGTCAGGTAGGACTGTTAGAAGTTTACTTTGGAACCAGTCAAGCAGCGTTACTTCTCTGAGAGCTAATGCTCCAAGTGGCTTTTGGGAGGAGGTGGGATATAACTGATGAATGAGTTAGAAGCTTACTTTGGAGCCAGTCAAGCAGCGTTACTTCTCTGAGAGCTAATGCTCCAAGTGGCTTTTGGGAGGAGGTGGGATATAACTGATGAATGAGTGACTAAATATCGAATGTCACCAAGTCCTTTAGAAGGAAAGTAATTCAAAAGTTAAAACTTAAGTATATGACATGTGATAGTGGCTATTAGGAATCATTTTAGCATCTAATAGCCTCAGCTCATTTTGGGAAATAGAGATTTTGTGGGTTTGATTATATTATGATGACAATGAACTATTTTATATATTATGGAAGTTTGGTGTCTACATGAGGAAAACAAAGAAATTAGACCCAGACACACGTTTTTAATTGTTGGAGACTTTGTGCATACTTCTAATTATTTGTAAATCCTCTGCCTGTAAAAGAGATCAGATATATGTTCTACTATATCACTTAGATCTTGGCTCTAAAAACTGTTTACAACAAGGGAAAACAAGTATAAGATTGACAAGAAAAAAAAAAATCTATCTTCTAAATAGAATATACTGCAAAGGAGAGAATTTCAACCTGACTTTAGGAGCCACCAGGATTTATTGGGTATTTAAAAAAATATGTCTCACATGAATAACCTGTGAGTAATACACACATTTAAATTTAGGATATGGTAGGGTGCAGATCAGCTCTTGCTTGTCTAATATTTAGCTTTTTCCTTTTCAGCAGCAGAGCTGTCTACTGGAAGAAATTAGAAGATTAGATTATATTCTTCAATCTTCTGAACTGTAAAAAAGGGTACAACAATGACACATGTAACCTGTTTTATATGTAGATGTATCTAAAAAACTAACTGTAGAAGTCTTTAAAATATGCTAAAGCCTTCTGATACTAGAATTCCATAAAAATTGGGTATTATTTATATAATTTATGCCTTTTCATCTTATTTCAAGCATCAGGACGTGAAAAGGAGGGTAAGAAAACATAACTTGACAGCTAAATCTGTGAAAAAGTATTTTTCCAAGATTCCTACTGAGCTCCTCAAAGATGTTGAAACTTCACAGATTGCTAAATAGCACTTCAATTCATCTTTAGCACCCTCAACGGCAACTATAAAAGTAAAGGGACTGGAATATTCCAAAACATGTTTTTCCCTTTCCAAGAGAGATTCGAAACTTAATTTTGAATAGAAGAATCTGGAGAGAGGGAGGAAAAGAAATGGTCTGTGCTATTGGATGGGTTCCCACGCTTTTGATAAAAGTATCTCAGGGAACACCACCATCAATTAACGTTTATAGAGCAACCAACTTAGAAATACTTTTTCTGGGCTGGAGGGAATGTTTTACACAATAATATTTTGCCACTTTTTACATTCATTAAGCTCTCCTACTTTACCACAGGCACATAAAGGCTTGTTCACTGAGAGATGCTAAGAACAAGGTTGTTGTTGGCTCTGTCTTTTTTATATTAACTGACAATTTGTTAAGAACAAGATTATTATTATTATTTTTTTTTTTTTAAGAAGAGGGCCTGACATAGACACTTTTTCCAAGTTGACTCTACTCTTGAAAAATGCTGACCTGGGACAGCACCAAGACTGAAGACCTGTCTTGCCAGAAAATCTGATGTACCCTCCAAGTACACATAATCCTTGAAACTCTAGCACTAAAGATGAAGCCCCAGAGCCATGCGAGGTTGAGACTAGGATAATGGAAGGGGCATGCAAGAGGACATGGCATGGTGGGCCTCCAGATGCCTCTTTTCTCAGGCTCCTGAAACCTGTGCTCCCTTACCCCATAAAGACCCACCAAGGTCTTAATCTGATGTTTCTTGGCAGCTTTAATCAACTGAATTGACTATTATGCTCTATGAGCAGAATCCTCTACTATGTTGTGATGAATTATACAAGAGAAGGAAGTAATTTCCATCAGACAGTGAGCAACTTCTGTCTTATTTACTCTAATTCCTCCTTAGCACAATGACTGGCACATGTACACATTCAGTGAGTGGTTATGAATGAATGCCTGTTCCTAGGTGCCCTGAACAAAAATTTAATAAGGGAGAGAAAATATATATGACCACACATTATATACACAGACGTGAATATATACATACAAAACACAGAAATAATATCGGCATTTTCTAAAAGGGTTTCAAGAGTCAGCAGAGAAAAGGAAGATATGAATACAAAGTCTTTAGTAGATAAATCTTGAGACTCTTGAATAAGGCAGGGGGCATGAGTTAAACTTAAAAAGGACACGTTTGTTTGTGGTTTCAAGGGGAGAGGGAGATAATAGTGCAGATGTAGTATTTTTTCCCTCTTAGTGGACACGTTTACATAATTTTTTGCTCTGTCACATTAAATAGGGATGTAAAAACTTCTAGGCAGGAATCTATGCTCAACTATGTGTACAAAATCTTCATTAGTTTTGTACCACATTTCAAAGATTTCCTATAACCACATTTTTTTCTAATGATCTGGGGAGTATTGCTGTTGACTTATCTAAACGCTATAGTAGGCCATTCTCCTCTTCCCTTTTCCAGTAAATTTGAGTAACTACGGAAAATTTCAACTTGGTATATTTTAATATTATACATTTCTTTAGAACATATAAAATAATATTACCCTTCAATATATTTTAAGCATATCCTAAAAGTAAAAATTCGACCATATTCTCTTTTTTTATATGACTGGGATAAATGTGTCATTTCAAATAGCTGGACATACTAGTTAGTATCCTAGGAAACATGGAATATGTAACTTTTTAGTGACAGAAAAGCATTACTAGAGTAAAAAAGAAGACTCAATAGCAAAAATTCACATTTGGGTTGCATTAGCAGAGGTAAAGTATTTTACTTAAATCAAACTAAAGGAAAAATTCAAATTAAAGAAAAATATGTATCCAAGTATTTAAATACGGAATTTATTAAGTAGATAAAGGCATTAAAGGCAGGTAAAAAAGTTAAATGTTCTGGCTTACCTCAGGTTTCTCTACAAGAAAGCTTTATAGGAAGCATGGCATGAATTAATAGCAAAGTGTGATCTTGACTCCCAAGTTCTTTATTTTAGATCTTCTGGTTAAATATATTATTAATTCAATTACAAGAAAGAAAAAATCTAAAAATTTGTTGATATTGCCATACTGCGAATGACCCAGAATTTCAAAGACTCTGGCATGATAAAATAAATGGTAAGCATACAGGTCATTTCACAGCCTGTCATGAATGACTCAGAGAATCACAGAGCAATTTGGGACTTTATCCTTTAGAAATAATATTTACTCTGTTCTACATATTTGTTCATGCATCAGAAAAAATATAATTTCAAGGTAGGCAGTAAAAATCAGATTATTTTCCACAAAAATATGATTGTTGACTCTTGCAATAAAGCAGCAGTGACCTCCATTGTACTTGTACTTTCCTGGAGCAACTGCAAAAACATGACAGAGCCGACAAAAACATTCAAAATAAATAATCATGGAAAACACCTGCCAATCTGCAGAGACACTGACAGGTGACTCTGGTCTCCAGGCAGCTCTTGATTATAGCTATAGCTCTGGGGAGTCCAACAGATACAGCTCTGCATGTACCCAATACATGGCTGTTTAAAAGAAACCTGACCTACTTATAATCACATGCAATATATACATTGGGTATGTGTCTTAATCTGCTTGGGTTGCCATGACAAAGTACCATAGACTGGGTGGCTTACACAACAGAAATTTATTTTATCATAGCTCTGGAGGCTGGAAGTCCAAGATCAGGGCTGTAGCATGGTCATGTTCTGGTGAGTGCTCTCTTGCTGGCTTGCAAACGGCCAGTGCCCCCTGTGCCTCACGCGGTGGGACGAGGGAAGCTCTCTGGGATCCCTTCCTAGAAGGGCGCTGCTCCCATTATGAGGGCCCCGCCCTTCTCACTCATCCGACCTTAATCACCTCCGCAATTACCTTTGCTGGGTGTCAGGGCTTAGGGAAACCGGAGAGGAAGACGCAAACCTTCAGTCCACTGCACCTATTTTATTATGGCAAATTCGTACTATCCACTGAGGTAAGGATACAATTTATTTCAATTCTGAAGAAGTGTCTCCGCCCCCCCCCCCAGGATACGTTTTACTGATTTTAGAGAGAGGGGAAGGGCTGGAGAGAAACACTGACGTAGGAGAGCAACACCGCTCGGCTGCCTCCCACAAGCGCCCCACCGGGACTGGGACCCGAAGCCCAGGCGTGTCCCGACCAGGGATGGAAATGGCAACCTTTCGGTGGGTGGCCGATGCTCAGCCAACCGCGCCACACCGGCCAGCGCTGAAGACACATCTTCGTAAGGAGAACTTAACGTCAAGTGTTATCTCAGTTGTTAAACACCAAGTGTTATCCTGGTTGAACAAAGATAAAAAGTGGATCCACAGTGAAGGAGATGGTAGAGTCTAACAGGAGAAACAGGTGCATATATTTTGGAAGCTGCCAAACCCTAATGGACAATAACTAGAGGATGACCATGGAGCATTTAGCATTTAAAGTGAATAATAAAATAATGAAAATATCTCTACTAGCATACAAAAAAAATTCATTCTTTATTGAACACTATAATAATTCAGTAACTATTTTCATTTTGCCCATATGTCTTGGGTTTTATTATCTTGCTTTTTCTAGTCTATTTATTCTATTTCTTACAAGTTTCTTAGGCCCTAGGGTAATTTTGTTTATCTTTTTTCCAAAACCCAGAACTCTTTAGTGCATATGCTCTCAATAAAATTCAGTAACTAACAACTTTGTTTTCTAACTAAATGCTCTTAAAACTGGGGCTTAGGAGAGGAATTTAGTAGATACTTGCAAAGTTTCCACAATATCCATACAGAGAAAGCCAGAACTATAGCTGGGGAAAAGTGTGTAACTAATCATTGCCTTTATTTTATTTATTTATTTTAATTAAAAATTTTTAATGTTGAAAGAATGACAGTTTTCAGGAAAATAAAAATAAAAGTAAACATCTGGGCTTATCACCTCATACTTAGAAGGGGTGCAGAAATGCTGGCATTCCCTTTGCTGGAGGGGGAAGCAGGAATATTTAAAATGAAGGAACTGGGGGCCTTTCCTTTGTCTTTTTTTCTCTTTCTCTCTTTCTTCCTTAAAAAAAAAAAAGTGTTATTAAGCACTTGGGCCAGACACCAAGTATACAAAGATAAATGGGATATAGCTCCTGTCCTCAAGGGCCTGACATTCTGGTGAGGAAGATAGATAACCAGGTAATTAGACTATGGTGGAACAACTACAATAATGGCGGTAATCTGAGGGTACACATAAAGAAACTAGCACCATGAATAATGCTGCAGTGAACATAGGGGTGCATATATCTTTGCAAATAAATGCTTTTGAGTATTTCTGGTAGATATCCAGAAGAGGGGTTGCTGGGTCATATGGTAACTCTATTCTTAATTTTTTGAGGAGCCTCCAGACTGTTTTCCATAGTGGCTGTGCCAGTTTACATCCCACCAGCAGCGAATGAGGGCTCCCTTTTCTCCACAGCCTCTCTAACACTAGTTATCACCTATCTTGTTGGTAACAGCCACTCTAACAGGTGTGAGGTGGTATCTTATTGTGGCTTTGATTTGAATTTTCCTAACAGCTAGTGAAGTTGAGTATCTTTTCATAGATTTGTTGGTCCTTTGTATTTGTATGTCTTCGTGGGAGAGGTGTCCATTTAGGTCCTCTGCCCAGTTTTTAATTGGATTGTTTATCTGGTGTTGAGTTGTATGAGTTCTTTATATATTTTGGTTATCAACCCTTTTGTCGGAGCTGTTTTTTGCAAATATCATCTCCCAATTGGTTGGTTGCCTTTTTGCCTTATTGTCAGTTGCTTTTGCTGGGCAGAAGCTTTTTAGTTTGATATAGTCCCATTTATTTATTTTTGCCTTTACCTCCCTTTGAGGTCAGTTCATAAAATGTTCTCTACTCGGAAGGTTCAAAAGTTTAGTTCCTATGTTTTTATCCATGTAATTTATAGTTTCAGATCTTATATTTAGGCCTCTGATACATACTGAATTAATTTTTGTACATAGGGACAAGCTGTAACCTAGTTCCATCCTTTTGCAGTGGCTTCCCAGTTTCCCAGCACCGTTTATTAAGGCCTTTCTTTTTTTGCTCCTTTGTCAAAAATTATTTGCTTCATATTTATGGTGGCCATGACATGGAGACAATCAAAGTGTCCTTCCATAGAAGCCTGGATAAAAAAGATATAGTACCTATATACTATAGAGTCCTACTCAGCTGTAAGAAAAGATGAAATATTGCCATTTGCGACGACATGGATAGACCTTGAGAATATTATGCTAAGAGAAATAAGTCAGACAGAAAAAGCTAATAGCTATATGATTTCACTCATATGTGGGATATAAACCTGAAACTCATAGACACAGACAACACTATGGGGGTTGCCAGAGGAAAGGGGTTGGGGAGTAGTAAAGGAAAAAGGGGGCCAAATATGTGGTGGCCCTATTAACCAATGTCACCCCAATAACTTTAGTAAAATTTAAAAAAGGAAATAGCAAAATTTGAATTTCTAAAACTTTTAGCTATGTTCGCAAAGTACACTGTTTTCCTTTTACTGATAATAACTATGAGTTAAAAATATTTCTTATATTTACTAATATTATCCTTGACTAAAAATAAAGTAATTAAAGTAGCATTCACCTCGGTTTTCAAAGAACAAGTGGATTACTGAGTAGAGTATACTTGTAAAATTTGCTAACAAGAAACTGTAACTGTTTTTAAAATATATTCTGCTTCATAGATTTTGTTTGTAAAGAGGTCCATATTATGCATTCAAAAAAGCGGGTATAAGGGGGATAAATGGTGATGGGAAAAAAATCCTTTCCTCCTTTTACTTATTGAAAAAGTCTGCTGAAAATTGTCTACCATGTTTCCAGAAAAGAGTACAAAAGATTTCTGATTGAGCTTTGTTCACAATGAATGAGGTGGGAGGTGACATGGACTGAAAGAGCTAATGACATGTAAGAGCTGGGATATGAGCTTCAAAGTTAGAAGATTCTAAAATTCAAGTCTCAGTTCTTCCTTTACTCACTCTCTTTCCTCCTCGAGACAATAGAGATAACAATCATGGTCTACTCAAATGTTCTCCAGTCTGGGTCCTTTGAAGGATATAAAACATCACAAATATATAATAATCTAGTGTAATTATTATTAGTGATGTAAATAGTTTTCTAGGAAAATGTTGACAATGATTTTTATGTAATTACCTTAGGAAATCTATTGGGTAGAGTTAAACACTAGAATGGAAAAACCTATAGGAAAAGGGGTAGAGTAATTAAAACTGTAGCTTAGTGAAAAAAAATTATAGGAAACCCTCCAATGATCCTAGGAATTCATTTTGTTACTAGATGATAGAGGGTCCTACTGCAATGACTTAATTTTTAAAGTAGTATCAATAAATGCCTTTGATATAATATATAGAAAAAAAATGATTACTTAATGTAGTTTTTTGCTGTTCTTCATCTTAACCAAGAAGTACTTTCATTTGAAAATTACAAGTTTATTTTCTTCCAAGAAGGAAAAAAAATAACTTCTATTAATAGAATTATTCTTTGCATATTGTCAAATGTATCACAAGGTTAATTGCTATGTATAATAATACAGAAACAAACAAAAAGGCAAGTTAGTTCATGTGTAAGCCTTAAACAACATTATAAGCCACTGTGACACTCTATTTTTATGTTAAAAAACCCTTTATGAAAATATTCTTTCCATTTTTGTTTTACAGTCCTTAAGGACAGAGAGGTATATGCAAGGCACTTTGATAACTGAAAAAAAGTGACTTAGAGAACAGTGTTAATCTGATCACAATTGTAAAAAGACAACTGTGATTGTATTCCTTTCAGGTATGTACATAACCTATTTCCAGAAGGGGGCTGGAAGGATGCCCACCAGCTGCTGAAGAGCACTTTCCTCCAGCAAAGGGAGTAAGTTTGTTTGCAGGGGTAGGGAATGGTGAATTTCACATTTTGCTCTTTGAATGTTAATGTTTTATTTGAATCTTTGAAACAAGTATCTATGTATTACTTGTGTTAAAAAAAATACAGAGGTGACCCACAGTAGGAGCCATTTATGCCTGCCCACATCATCAATGCTGCCTCCTGACAGCAACTGGACTTGTGCTATAGCTACAAACGCTGTCTTCCAAACGCACATTAATCAAAATACAAATACCAGCTAAATGTTTTAGGAAGTATGTAACTGAATTCAGTGATGTTGGGAATATACCCCCTGTGTTTCCACAGAGGCTACAACAGGCACGCTTGAGTTCAAGTTCCCTGAAACGGCGCAATCTTTGGGTCGGTCACTTCTGATGGAGCAATGTGACCACGGGCAGGCGTGGTTTGTCTTACTGAGCTGTTCACCTGCACTAGAAATGATGCTCACCCTTTAATGCTCTTTTAAAAGTACTGTCTGACTTGTCCCTGAAAAACCGAAAGAAGAAAAAATACTCAGTTATTTACCCGGTAAGTCAAGGCCAGTGCTTTTTAAAGTTGGCTGAGCCCCTAACCTCTAATTGCCTTACCAATGCTCAGCCACAACAGAAGGCCTGTCAGCAGATTTTATTTACAGCCCTTGAGAAAGAAGCCTCTTGCTGTTTTCATTTCATACAAAAGATAAGTTTGCAAAAGGAAACATTTGGCAGTACTTCAGATGCTCACTGTCTGGTGGTGCTGATAATGTAATTTTTTTCTTGATTATGGCAGCTTCTATAAGGCTGTATCCTTTATGTCGACCATCTTGCCCCAACTGACTGTACTTATTGACTAAGCAGACATAATTCATGCAAGCACCTAAACTCTTTTTAACGTTTTCTCTTACTATAAGTTTAGAATCTGGCTATGAACTGATTTTATGCTGTATTCTATTGTTGAAAGATGTCATGCTCTCTACTTGGCTAACCTGCAAAATATCTTTTATTCAGATTGAAGGTCAGCTGGCCTGAATGAAGAACATTGGTAATAACAGGTAATTCACTAATATTTATCGCATATTTTAAAGGGGATGTCAAGGTGTTATACAGACAACTAGATTTAAATGAGTTTTTTCTTTTTACTAATAGAGTCAGGTTCACATACTCTACAATAGACTCCAAATGAAAATTCTGTTTGCAAAAGAGTGTTTATCTAAAATATCTCTCAAATAAAAATGTACCCAGGGCGATAAAGCATACAGTTTTTTACTTGGGTAGTTGGGAAAAATCAATGTGGCTTATCTCTCTAAATTGTGTTTTGAGCATATGAATGGCATCCCAGAAACAGTATGGCTCTCAAGCCACTGAAAAGTCTATCAGAATTGCTCAAAGCAACAATGAAAAGTTACCTGTGGAAATTGTTGCAAAATAAATATGCTGGCCCTTGTTTGGACTAACTCCCATGGGTGACGCATTACCTTCCGTAACACAGCTGAGCAGTATAATCAATATATGGTCTAAAATGATCCACTTTAGAAACAGGCTCCACCAATGGCCTGCTCACAAAAGAAACGCAGGAGGGCATGAAACAGAAACGCATTTACTCACTGTGTTAAAATTTGGAAAGAGTCCCACAGCAGAGCTGCTGTCCACTGGGAACGACATAAACGGCTTGACGTCCAGCGGAGGCTGCATCATCAGCGCAGGCGTGCGCACCAGGGCAGGCAGGGCAGCCGTGTGGCAGGTACTGCCTGCCAAGAGCGAAACAAAATTAACTCAGTCTCTTGCTCACGTCATCTCCTTCCCCAACCTGTGATGCAAAAGCAAGACTGCTGAGCTGCAACCTGCAAGCCAGAGAGCTCCTCAGGAAGGAAGCAAGTGGCCCAGGAGGAGACAGTCCAGTTCAAATTGGTCATCTCGCTCACTGTCTAGGACAGTGGTGCAGAAGCTTCCCTCCGGCAGGGCCAAGCTGCTCCGTGTCCGCTGGGCTACACGGCGCCCCGACCCTGCTGGCCGAGGGCTGGGCTACACGGCGCCCCGACCCTGCTGGCGGAGGGCTGGGCTACACGGCGCCCCGACCCTGCTGGCCGAGGGCTGGGCTACACGGCGCCCCGACCCTGCTGGCCGAGGGCTGGGCTACACGGCGCCCCGACCCTGCTGGCCGGAGGGCTGGGCTACACGGCGCCCCGACCCTGCTGGCCGAGGGCTGGGCTACACGGCACCCCGACCCTGCTCCTCCTGTGGTCTATCCATTGCCCCGGCCTAGCCAGAAGTGTCGCAGAAGCGGGCGGGAGCCTCTGAGGCCAGATGCTCTTTACTGTCCAGTTACTGGATGACCAGGAGGCAAATCGGAGATAATTACAGGGTCTATCACAAGGGGAAGGCATCGTGGGCTCTTAGAGTTACCGTCTGCTCCCAAGAAAGTTATGACAGAAATAATTTGTTCTCTAAAAATACAAACTGAAAGTTGGCCTTTACTATGTGGGAAATGGGTGGTTGAGACAGACAGTGAATCTTAAAAGGCTTATTGCAACCTGGGTCGGTGCAGGGTCCTGGGGGACAAGGAGGAGTGGGGACAGGAACTCAAAACTTTATCTTCGACCTTTATTTCTAATGAGCCTTGTATTATTTTAGCAACTATCCCTTTTAATAATTATATTAGCTGTCATCTCTTTAGATATCTGGCCTAGGCCATGAGTAGGAGATTTAAAGCTCTTTTCTCCAGGAGCCAGCATTCTTCTTTAGCCTGTGGCCTCCACATAGCAGGCAAGTAACAACCGCTGGTGAGGGTGGCGCTCTGGGAGACAGGCTCTGCCATGCCCCCCTTTTAAATATAACAGTTTTATTGAGATATAATTCACATACCAGACAATTCAACCACTTAAAGTGTACAATTCAATGGTTTTTAGCATAGTCACAGAATTGTGCAACTATCACCACAATTTTAGAACATTTCACAATCCCTAAAAGAAACTCCATAGCCATGAGCAGTCTCTCCTCATTTCCTCCCTGTAACTTCCCCAGTTCCTGGGCATCCACTAGTCTACTTTCTGTCTCTAGAGATTTGTCTATTCTGGGCATTAGATTTAAATGACATTATACAATATGAAGTCTTGTGTGACTGTCTTCTTTTACTTGGCATAATGTGTTCAAAGTTCTTCCATGTTGTCACATGCATCAGAATTCCATCCCTTTTTAAGGCTGACTAATATTCCACTGTAGACGTACCACTTTTTGCTTACTTATCCATAAGTTGATGGGCATTTGGAGTTGGGTTGTTTCCACTTCTTGGCTATTATTGATAATGTTGCTATGAACACTTGTTTCTAAGTTTTCATATGTACATATGTTTTTACTTCTCTAGGTATATAACTAAGAGTGGAATTGGGGATTGTTAAATCACGTGGTAATAATATGATTTAACCTTTTGAGAGCTTCCAGACTGTTTTCCAAAACCACTGAACTATTTCACATTACCACCAGCAGTGTATGAGGATCCCAATTTCTCCTGGCATGCCTACATAGCACCACAAATTATTATATGCATATAATCCCCTTCTGACTTCAAGGAGAAATAAACAGTATGGGAAAATGCTCCTAACTATTAAAATTTCCACCATTTTCCTTATACAGTGTCCCAGAATAATAAAAATACCTATTTCAATGATATTTTTGGTAATGAATTTCATCAGTGAACTCTGCATCATATTTTAAATCATTCCAGAACATTATTGGCAATGGTGTTTAATAAACTGTCATACCTTATTTACACTGATCCTAAAAACAGAAAAAAGGAGAAAGGCATCTGAAGCACTTATCTGTTATGCCAAGTCTTCAGGTCAGTCCCATCCTTTAGAAAATATAGAGTAAAATCAGCAGAAAGAGAATAGCCAAAAGTATAGATCAAACAGCAATGGTTGTTTTCTGATGCCAAAGTAAGTACTCTGATCTCAGCCTGGCATTCACATAAGCACCCTGTATTTAATTATACCTCTTCTTCTAAGTAGGTAACATTACATTCATTGCTAACTTCAGAGCTGGTAGATCCAAGATGATGTATTATATCAATATGTCAAATGTTGCAGAGTCACTTATTAAAATATTTATTTTAAAAGCTTTGCTGTGAAATCTTAGCTAAGTTGAAAAACAGATTTATTATATTAGATCAACAGCCTTTTACAATTTACAATTGTTATAATTGTTAAAAGTCTAAAGTAAAATATTTTACAGAATCATTCTATTTAAAGCTGCCTGATGAACAAATGTATAATTATTTTGCCACGGTGGCTCCCCCAAAGAAAAGAAAATGCTAAACCCACGATGGTCGCTCTGATAACAACTAGGTAATACATGGCCCCCCAGAGCCTGGCAAGAGTCACTTTGTACTAACAAACTAAAATCAAACAGAATGAAACATGGAACTTGACAAACAGATTGCTCCATCAACAAAGGTCAGAATGCACAACGATCCCCTTACCCAATCAAATCTCTATGCTAATAAAGACAAGGCCTGAGAGTTACTAAACTGCCACCATTCATTAGCATAAAAAACTTAGCAGCTGCTTACCATTTCATTAGCATTTTAATGACAGACAATTTGCCATGTTAAACACAGATTGTTTTAAAGTACTTCTGAATAAATATAAACTAGGCTTTCATCAATTCCCTCACCTCAACCTTGCTGTTTTCACTTTTAAAACCTGCTTTTTAATATTGCTTCACCAAGGTTGATTGCTTCAAAGGAAGTTTTAGCAAATGGGAAATGAATGGGAATAAAGTGCTTTTTTTTTTTTTTTGCACAGTTTTTGAACCCTCTGTCACCTTATTCCAGATTTTGCTGCTGCAGCTACTGCTGAGAAGCATTTCTCTTCTCCTCGGGATACCCAAAAGTCATTGGGAAATACAAGCAGAAATTTGGCCAAAATGCATTGCACCCTGCAAGAAAATGCTTAATTTCTCTAAAGCTCAAAACTTATTGAAGGCAAAAAAAAAGCTGAAAATGTAATGAACATGTATTTTAACACAAAGGGTGGTATAATGTACCCTTACGTTGCTGTTCTCATGGAACAGGACCAACCTTTGTTGTTTAAACTATTTGGCAATATTATATGAGACACCTCCTCTCTGTTTGAAAGCATAGGATATAATCCTATCTATCTATCTATCTATCTATCTATCTATCTATCTATCTATCTATCTATCATCTATCTATCTATCTATCTATCTATCTATCTATCTATCTATCATCTATCATCTATCTATCTATCTATCTATCTATCTATCTATCTATCTATCTATCATCTATCTATCTATCTATCTATCTATCTATCATCTATCTATCTATCTATCTATCTATCTATCTATCTATCTATCTATCTATCATCTATCTATCTATCTATCTATCTATCATCTATCTATCATCTATCTATCTATCTATCTATCTATCTATCTATCTATCTATCTATCATCTATCTATCATCTATCTATCTATCTATCTATCTATCTATCTATCTATCTATCTATCTATCTATCTATCTATCTCTATCATCTATCTATCTATCATCTATCTATCTATCTATCTATCTATCTATCTATCTATCTATCTATCTATCTATCATCTATCTATCTATCTATCATCTATAGATATAGATAGGTATATAGATATACATGTCTCATACTGAATCAAGTCATAATAGGGTTCCACCTTATTTGACAATAAGGTTTTTAGATTAGTATGAAAATTAAATACAACACACAAGCATGAACACCCCGAAGATCTAACAGTCACCACTCTCTCTGTGAAAATTACACATGCCCATATTGTCTCTCATAAGAATGAAATTAACTCTTTCCCATATATGTTATTTTGATGGTAAAATCCAAGTTATAGTCATCTTTAGCTATGAACCTTTAATATCTGAAAGACAGTTCATCACTATGATCATAAAGAAAACTATTATTTCAGCCAACTGCCTCTGTGACATAATAGGTGCGTTATGATGTCAATGGATTATGTGATAATCCATCACAATAAAACCTCATTTGAGGACAAGGTGACACCTGAAATTATTCCCTTATTCTCTGACCTTTAGAAATATAATCTTGAAGGTCTATTTAGGTTATAGCTTTGAGGATTCCTAGTGGCTCTTCTTTATGTACCATAACACAAACAAACAAAACACCTTGTTCTTAGAAAGGAGAGTATGCAAAATCACAGAAAGGGTGATTTTGTAGAGGGGGAAGCATTTGTAGAATGAGTTAAACTATGTATACCATTATTATATATGTCTGCTTCAGTGAGTTCTGAAATTAAAAAAAATCTAACATATTATGAGTATATATCAGAGACAATGTCAATTATAGAACCCCCAAAGATTTCTTTAAAGAAATTAAATGAGTGGCATTTCAGATTTTCTACCAAACTCAGTTTTCTCTTTTTATTGCTTTCCCAGCTTTGTTGCCCTTTCTACTGAGTAACCTTCCCTCTTACTAGGACAGTCACCACCCAGCATCTCCTTCACCCCTTCTCTCATTATTTACATTCTTTTATTAGTCTGCCATGGGAGGAAAAAAAATTCACCAAGAGACCATTAAACATGGCCAGTAGGAGGGGGCTGTGTGGACAAGGGCTGTGACTGATAAAGGGTTTTGTTTCTGAGAAGGCCACACAATAATAATAACAACACTTGTGTAGTGTATACTATGTGCCAGCACTTCCCTAAGCATTTTACATATGTGTACATATATACTACCCTAAACATGTTACATAGCTCTATACGTGCATACACACATATAGGTATGTAGATACTTGTAGGGATATCCATATATACTCACTATAGAAGATACATATATGTATATATACATATATACTCACAATAACCCATCAAACAAGGCACTATTACTAGCCCCATTTTACAGATGAAAAACTGAAGCACAAAGTGGCTAAGCCCAACTTCATCCCGCTTGTATGTGCAAGAGCCAGGATTCAAACTCAGGCCATTTGACTACTTAATTCTGCTCTGCACCACAATGCTACGGTCACCAAATTGCACATCTGAAAACACTTTGTTTAAATAGATACATTCTCCAGCACATAGGAATACTTTATCACCAGACTAAGGGAGTTAACGCCTTGCTGACTGGTCATGAGATAACTGGGGTCTGCACTTACACTAATTTAAGTAATTTTAAACACCTTGCTGACCAATCACGAGGGAAAAGTAGCTGGGCACATGGGCGAGTTCTGGCTCAAAATAGCTGGTCTTAAAACGCATCTCTTCTCCAGCTGGGAATTAGTTGCAACTTTTGTTTGACCTTACCATACTACCTGATACTAAAATAACTAAAATATGTAAAATTTTTACTGCTCTATAAGTCATGTTCTAGAATATATTTATCTAAAAATAATCTCCCCCCCATAACAGTGTTATTTAATTCAATGACTACTCATAGGGCACCAATAGTACAGGGCACAGTGCTGACAGCTACAGGGATTACGAATTTAGTCAGAATTTATTTTACTTGCTAAGAGAAGATAAGAAAATAATAACAACTACTACTATTTAATGAGGTTGTACTCTCTACGCCAGGTGCTGTGCGAAGTGATCTGTGCCCCTTCTATTATTCAATTATAATACAGCTATACAAGATTTACATTATTATCCCCGTTTTACAGATGAGGAAGGTGAGGCTCAGAGAAATTAAGATCGCCTAGTATGTGGTAGGGCCCAAGTCCACACTCCTGACCATCTGACTGTAAATTCATGCTATCACTCCATAAAGTAGGTTCTATTTGTGAATATGTGAAAGACTCTGTCACCAAATATATATAGGAAATACTGGCTTCAACAAAGTTTAAAATGGTTCTTTTCTGCAAGACATCTCTGAGCTTTTCATACACTAACGGACACCGTGGATGTCTAGGGAAACATGACGTCTACCCTCAATTTCTTGCGCATGAACCAATCTTTATTTTCATAGAGCTCCCGGGCCAACCACGATGCTATGGCATCCTCCCGGCAGCACTGTTCCACACACACGAAAAACCCCGATTCAGAGAAAGCTGACGACTGCCAGGTTCACCGCTTTGTTGTGGTGTGGCCTTGGACAGGTGACTTACTTCTTTATACCTCCATTTGCTTTTCTAAAAATTGGGGCACCTAGCATATCTACATCATGGGGTTGGCAGAACTAACTGGGATGTTTCTATGAAAGTGCTCAACCCTGTGCCTGACACAGCAAGTGCTCGATAAGCTTGTTACTGTAGCTCCCCAGGAGCATAAGTAGTTAAATCCATGAATAGTTATAAAAGGCAGGGCATGTCACGAGTCATATGTTATCAACAAAATGTTAAGGGGCTTCAAGAGAGAAAGAAATTACATCTGGTTAGGAGCTGGGTTCAAAAATGTTTTTGTAGACGAGCTCTCTCCTCTGTGCTGAGGAATGATAGTTTGAGAGGGGAGAACGGCTGAGGAAACTGCATCAGCAAAAAGCATAGAAAAATGGAATGTTATAGTTAAAAACCTTTTTTAAGGCACTCAGGTATTCTTAGGGTTTCTGAATAAAGACAAAAGCAGAACATCTTTGTGACTTTGGAGCAAGCAAAGATTTCTTAAATAGAAAACAAAAGGTGCTAATAATAAAGTAGTAAACATACTGTATTATTAAGAATAAGAATGGAAGAATAAAATACTACCAAGGGAACGGAAAGGTCACCCTCAAAGTGGGAGCTGATATTCACTATAAATACAAAGGGCTTGAATCTAGCAAAAAGAACGCCTACAAATCAGTAAGAAAATGGTAATATAGTAGGAAAACTGGGCAAAAGGCCTGAATGGATATTTCCCAAGAGTAGATACTAAAATGGCCTGTAAACATTTAAAAATATGTTTAACTTCCTAAGTCATTAGGACTATAGGAGTTAAAACTACAGTGAGATATCATTATATACCACTAGAATGGTAACAATGAAGACATTTTATCAAATGCTGACAAGAACTCTTATTTAAAGTATAAATTGTTACAACTTTAAAAAATGATTTAGCAATATCTACTAAAACTGAGTATATACATAACTTGACTGAACAATTTCACTTCTAAGTATATACCTAACAGAAATGATATATACTAGAATGTTGATAGCAATACTATTTATAATAGCCCCAAACTGGAAATTAGCCAATTTACCCATCAAGAGTAAAAAAAAAAAAAAAAAAAAAAAAAAAAAATTGGCATCTTCACACAATAAAACACCCACCTAATGAAATATATCAATGAGAAGAATGACATACAGGTTGGGGCAAAAGTAGTTTTACAGTTATTTGTATGGGAAATTCAATAATTAATAAATAATAATACAAGAATAAACTCCGTTTTGTGCATTTACAACTGTAAACCTATTTTTTGCCACACCCTGTATAACAGACCATGCAAATGTAACACTGAGAAAAAGAACTGTATGTTACCATTTATAGAAAGCACGAAACCAGGCAAAATGAATCTATGCTGTAAGGACTGTGGCTGTCTTTGCAGGAAGGCTGAGATGGGGTGGGGTGGAGTGACTGGAAGGGAGCGTGCGAGGGGCTTCTATAGTGCTGGAAATGTTCTTCTACTTGATGTTAGTGCCAGTTGCCCAGGTATGTATGTTTGTGTACATTTATTCAACATGCATTCTTGTGTATGTTATACCCCAAAAGAAATTTCTTAAAAGTAATGTATTCAATGCTATTAATTTTAGTAAACAATTTTGACAAATATAGGCAAAGTTCCCCAATAAGAAGAACATCTCCAAATACTGTCAAGTTTGTATATTTTTAGGACAAATATATTTTCTGAGTTCATTTTTCCACTGCCAGCTTGATTTTACTCAAAATGATTTGTGAGAAAATAAAAGTTCTCTTTAAGGCTGATGCTTCCTTGCTGAATTTCAGAAGTGGAGAGAAGAGACTGATATAGAATTCAGTGATGCCAAAAAGAAAAATGTATGTATCTAGAACTCTGAATCTACAAAATCTTAACAATTGGCAGTTTTGTGCCTGACTCTCCCTTGGGGTGAGTCAGGATTCCCTCCAAAGAGCTCTAACAGCAGCATCCTGGCAGAATGTTGCATTTAAGAATAAATCCTTCTGAGAACCACACTGAAGTTTATAAGCGAAAATGAAGTGCTATATGTAAAAACAGCAGTGAAACCACAGCATGATAGATTTTAAGCCACAATGTCTTTTGGGTTTAGTAGTATGCCAGCTTTTACACAAAATGATGAATCTTTCCCTAAGATGCAACGGATAGCTTTTCAGATGCTGGCAGTAGAAAACAGATAGCCAAGCCGTGATTCATTTGTATCTGATTACTTTGCCCATGCACTGAGTTTCTTATATTTAAATCTTGAAAAAAAAAAAAAGGGTAAGATTTATTTACTATACAGTACCAAATATAGTTTGGTTAAACATCTGACATAATCCGTTGCAATCATTTTTTAAAGATATATTGAAAAATCTGAGAATTTCACAATTTAAGAAGATAACTGGTTTTTAAAAAAATCTTCAGATCCAATTGTCTTCTTTTGAGGAGAATTTAAAATATTTTGCTTTGTTATAGTTTTTCCACTGCAAGAAATTTGGAACATCAAAAAAGAAAAAAACAAGGTTCTGACAAATGCTAAGTCAAGTTTTTTGAAATTGTTTTTAATATACCTGACTTATCAAAAGGGAATGTCATGTGCTTAGTTCCTAAATTACTAAGCCTTTAAAGAAGCCAAAATTATCTCCAGACAGGGATTTACTAAAATTGTCTGAGGTCAAGAGTGGATTGGGAGGTCACAGCAGCCTGACAAAATTTTCTGGCAAAAAGACCCAGGGAGATGGTGCTGAGCTACATTTGCCAGTGACTCCTGTCTGTGGCATCAAGACACTCTGCTGAGGTCTGAAGCCTCTTTCTATTCCACACAGAGAACTGTTTGCTCTCCCTTACAGCATGCCGGGCACCTACGGGCAGCACAGAACTAGAACTTTTTTTTTTTTTTTTAGAAACCTTCCTAAAAATACAGGCTTTCTTAGGAAAAACAACAACTATATTTCTCAAGCCACTGACTATTTCTAGAGGAATTATGCTTCGTAAAATTTTAGAGGTAAATATAATTTAGGAATTTACCCTTCATTTTATATGAGAAAACTGTGATTGGGAGAACTTAACCCAGTTCAGTACCTGTCTGGTTGTTAGCGTAGGTAGCTAGTTAGTATTAATAAAGAGAGCAAAAGGAATCAGACATTAAACCAGATTAACTAAGAAGGTAGAGCTTCCAGACACCCCAGGGGCTAGCCAAATCCAACCACGGGGATTAACAACATCCCCTCACCGCCCCCCGCCCTGTATAGGGAGGAAGGACCAGCTCCCCGATTTCCCTGGGGGATATCTGGTCCGCTCACCCAGACTATGGGGGGAGGGATAAACAATAAAGGGGAAAGTCCTCTGCTGGGCACATGCCCAGTAGAAACCAAGATGGTACGGGGGCAGCAATGCATGCCCAGTGGAAACCAGACGAGGGGAAACGCAGGCAGGTGCAGTAGGTCCCCAAATGGCTACATGAAGGGGCAGAGTCTAGCCTGGAAAAGGGGTCGGATCGGATAAGGGACACAAAACCCTAGAGATCCAGAAAAAGGAGTGGTTGGGGGAAGCCCCAGCAGAAGCCTGCGAAAAGCCAGGAAAGAGATGGGTTAGTTTGGAAGGAAGCTTACCCCTCCCCAAACCCAAGGACATATAATCAAAGCTTAACAGAGGCTGGTTGGGGCGCTGTCTCTCGGTAGCAGCTGTGTGGGTCCAAGCATGGGTCCAAGTGCAGCCTTGGTGGGGACGTGCAGGTGGGAAAATGAGACACAGAGTTCTGCATCTCTGGGCCCTGGTCCTCCTGGGCTTGGTGAGGGTAAGTCCTCCAGGGACTGGACTTCTTCAGGGAGATGGAGCTGAACCTTCTGGTCGTAGATCAGTCACTGGGCACTTGGGGTCGGCCCTTTGTTCTCACTCCAATCAATCTTATCACTACACCTCATGCCCCTATGAAAATGCTTTTCTCGTAACTCTGTGGAAGAACCTTATTTCCACCACAACATGATGGCGGAATGAAACCCAGAACTTCTTGCTCAGGGACACTGTTGGACTATTTAAGCCTGTGTAATTAAAGACGTGCAAGAATCATATATTATAGTTATCTTTTTAAAAAAATTAAGTAGACTGGTGTTTGGTCTGTTTTCTCTTTGTATTTTGACTGAAATTTAGAAGTATTCATTTTCAAATGAGATTTTAATTTCAACGTTTTAGTAATATCACTGATGGAAGAAATTAAATGAAAGAGAAAAGCCTGAGTGGTCAAGAGCCAACATTTCTTTCCTTTTTAAAGAATGGCTGAAGATTGATTGCAACACCTCATTTTAAATAATTCTGCTAATATTCCCAATGGGAAAAAAGAGAACAAACCCCATTAACGCTATGCTTTTAACCGTACTGTGTAGATCAATAAAACTAACTCAAATAGTCTCATAGTAGGAGGCACATTTCTGTTGGTGGTTTTTACACTGAGGTACTATCAAAACTGCAAGCAAAATGCTATCTGCAAAGACACATTTTTTTTTTTTTAAAAAAGCAATGACAACTGACCTTCCATTGGAGATCAAAGCTGTAGGGCCTCTGAGGCCTCTGGCTAACTTTAGGCCTCTGCAGCTCACACAAAGGGCTTTGCTGTAGGGGCCGCATTCAGCAACTCAGGATGTCAGCGCACCAGGCTGTGGCTATAAATTCTAGCTCCAGGACATAAAATCTTTTCCCCCCTAGTTTCAGAGAATTTCAGCTCTCCCATTCAGTGTCTATGCTATTTGCATTTAGGAACCAAAAGGAAAAAAATAAGGAACAGTGGTTTACTTAATGGTCCTTTTAAAAAGATATTTCCCCCCAGAAGCTTGCTCAATTTAAAGAAACAGAGTTAATATTTGTTCTACCAGTGCTCTTTACTCCCACCTTTGTGGAGAAAAGAGATTTGCCTCACTTAAATATTAACCAAACATTTCATAGCTATTCAAAAGCTGTTGCCCATTTTTTGTGTGTTTGTTTGTTTTTAAAAAGTAATAGGCTTCTATTAGAAAATGGGAATAAACAGAAATGGTAAATTTGGTTAAAATAAAAATGGTAAAAATTGTATTGTAACCCCCCCTTTTTTTTCTTTTTGTATGCATATGCCATGGCCACCACAATTATAATACACTATAGAGTATTCAGAAAAAAATTCTAGTGGAGGATTATAATCACGGTGACCATCACAGAAGATGCCACTCTGGGTCCTCCATCAGCCAAGAGACCATTTTCACTCACCCAGAAGCAGGAGAGGCAACTCCCCAGGCTTCTGTGCAAGCAGCATGAGAGCCACCACTGCATCCCTGGAAATCTGGTGTGAGGTGGCCAATCTAGCCAAGTCAGGGATGGGGTGAGCAGAGATTGTGAGTGACAGGGAAATAGTGGGGTTAGAATGGGGAAAAAGGTGAGGGGGATTTGGAGAGAGAAGGGAGAGTGGTCAGTTTGGCTTAATTTTGTAGAGTGGACTAGAATTAGCACCAAAACCTTATTTGGAATTTCCTAATATCTCACTCCTAAAATAATTTCCTTCTCTCTTCTCTTTTGAGTGTGTGGCAGACATCTGTATAGAACGAAAGATTGCAGAGCAAACACTATATGAGCAGGAACAATCTAGTTAAGCAGAACATACAACTCCTTCAAACCAAGGGCCTGGGCAACTGGGAGACAATGTGATATCACCCTTATCCTGAGACACGGAGTGTCCTGTGACCCAGGGGATGCTTGCACTCCAAAGCGTCTTTCGTGGGTATTGAAATGAATGGCCAGTCCCTGGCCTGCCTTCCTGGAATTCTGCCATTGTCCAGACATCCTGGAAATGGATGCTACTTGCTTCAGTCATGCGGGGGCTTCTGGGGCACCAGTGACATGCAAAACAGCATCAGATCAGCCCTCTGATGAATGCCCAAGAATTTTCTGCATTGGAAGTGATTCATCTTAAATAATTGCCCCTGTCCCTCTGTATCATGTTTATTCTTGTACCATTATACAGACTTTGTACCAGTTTTTCTTCTGTGGAATTTCTTTTTGGCTTCCCAAATGACTCCTCACTCACCCAGTGATCTCCAAAAGTCAGAGAAAATGCTATTTTAATAAGGAGCCACATGAAAAGTAGAGAATGTAATCATAGTACCCATCACTTTCCTTTTCAATGATTTGCTCTATAAGGCAACAAAGGAATGGAAACACTTTCTTTTAGACAAACATTTATTTTCACTCTTGGTCTCTTCTGAACTTCAAACAGCCTTTTAAGTTCCTTTTGTTTTAAAGGACAAAAATGGAAAGTAAACAATTCATAAAAAAGTACCTGGTGTTCAATGTATTTAATTTGACAAAGCATGTTTCCACTTAAAGAAAATGCAAAAACCCCCACAAAGTTCCAAAATTGGACAATCTCTATTTGCAAACTTTGATTGACTTATGTCGGTGTCTTTTTTTCTCTAATACTCCCTTTCTCTGCCTCTGTCCTATACATGTCTCACTAGTCTCCCTCCCTCTCACCTGTTTGTCTTTTCTGCCTCTCATCTCTCTTATGTCTCTCACGTCTATGGCAATTCACCTGTCTCTGTCTCTTTTTCTCTCTTTATGTGTGTATGCCTATCTGTTTCATCTTTTTGTCTGTCTCTGTCTCTTTTACCATAATGCTGCCAGAGAACTAGAAAGCACTCAAAATTTGTAGTTTGCCTTGCTTTGCAGCTATATTATATTAATTTTGTTTTCAATATTTACTTCTATAAATCAAAAGATTAATAATGAGATTTTGCTAATCTCAGAACAAGTATGTCCCTGTGACAAGATAAAACAATTAAATTAAGGCCATATCTTTGGGAATGTCTCAAGTAGTCACGTCAGTTTCAAACCCTTAAAGCCACCATAGAATTTAATGGTATACTTTTATAGAAATTCATCACCACTGTCCTGGGTTATATAAATACTATAAATTTTCATTGGGGAGCACAGGTACTTTTCCATATGTTAAGTACATTTCTAAAGTGCTGCGTGGCTTACAATCACCCCAAGTTTTTCTGATAAAGAAAAGAATGCTCAAAGATAAATAATTCCATGACTAAACAAACACACAAAAATTTCTAAGAGTGGTAACTACACCGAGCAACAGTGCCTACTAAGAGGTGCCACATCACAGAGTTTCTGGAACCTTGCATTGGCTTTAATCCATTCATTTTTTTGCCAGAGTGTACAGAACCCTCCGTGTTTACCTTTCTAATCCGCCAATAAGTGGAAAAAAGTCAACGCTCTTTCAATATTTTCCAAACCACCTGAAATCCCACTGGGGACTATGAGATAAAAACATCTCTCTAGAGCTGAGAGTTTCTAAGCTCTTTCCTAACAGTAATATTTATTTATGTCTAAAAAATGGCAAAATGGAAAGAAAAAGGATATTTTAGTTGGGGGAAAGTAAAATGATTATAAAAATAGAAACAGGAACTTCATAAATATTGTATACACGTAAAATACATCTATCCACATAACAGACAATACTCCCTCCTAAGGAGCTAAACTTACCTGGTTTCCAGAGAGATTTCTATGCCCAAGGGTCTAAATAAACATGAAGTCATTGAGTTTTGACTTGAACTAGAAGGAAGATTAAAAACTTGAAACGCGCCTATCAAAAAAATCATGTGACAGGAGTGCAAAGAGCCCGCGTCACTCAGCGTCCCTGCAGGCTACCAGCCAGTCTTCTGCCAGCCTGAATGCCCATTCCTGAGTGGGCACATTCATCACTTTCACGCGCTTCCTGAAGAGGGACGAGAGGCAGGGTCCTAACACGCCCGCATCGCACCAATCTCACTCTTACCGGGCAGCTATCCTGAGGCCAGCTTCAGAAGCAGCAGCAACCGCGGATCATAAAGACAAAGGGAGGGTGGGAAGCCAGTCGCATCTTCATTGTATTTAGCAAAGTGACTCGCTATTACAGTTTGAATAGAAACAAGTTTGGAAAGCCAAGGTGATTCTGGGTAAGGGAGTTGCAATATTAGCAAATTCTCTTGGCTCTAATTCTGATACTTTTTTCTTCTTCCGAAGTGGATTTGAACTGTTTCACGTTTTGGCCACGTACCTCATGAAAAAGTTCCTGAGGTGTAAATGCTGATCAGCCTGCAAGGCCCTCCTTCGTCTTTAAATGACGGTCCGCGGCCACTTCTGCACTTGAGCCCTTTCTCAGGTGTCACATGGAGAGGTAAATAGTCCCCAGATTTCAACCTGGTGCTCCCGTGAAAGGCGGTGCTAGGGCACGGCCCAGGCAGAGCATCTGAGCAAATCATAGGCCCTCTAATTGCCGCTTAGCTCTAATTACTATTGAGGATAGTGTTTGCAACCTGATTCCAGGGACAGGGCGGGCTACCTCCTGAGGACACTGAACCAAATATATCCTAAAAGACTGACAGGTTACTTTCCTTCAGGTACTTTTTCTGCCTATCTCCCAGAAACTACTATTTTGTCACAGTAAGAATGAAATCAAATAATCTGACACCCACTTCTCTTTCCCAGAAACGCCATTCAATTCTCTCAAAATATTTATGTATTTTAACAATTTTGAATTTTTGGTATCACTTAAGGGGATTTTTTTTTTCTTTTCTAGGTGAGCAACTAAATCTTTATCTTAAAATTGCTTTTTATTTCAAAATGAAACATGTTCTCAAAATATGAACTTTATTTATATTGTTAGTCCAGAATAATTTGTTTGTATATTGTTAGGCATGAAGAATTTGTTTCCTTTCCTGTGGATTTTTAGGTTTTAAAGAAAGATTCACAGCATATAATTCAAAAAAACTATAGCAGATCATTTGATGTTTAATTTGATTATTGGGAATGTTTTTGCATTTCATTTCAAAAACCTAACTTCAGTTATATGGGGAATAATCATGGTGAAATGAGCAGTTGTGTAGGCTTGGAACTAAATGATACATCATTTACTCATATATGTAACTAATTTCACTCTCCTTCTAGTGGCTTCTGACCATGTGATCAGGCTTCTGATATATCCATGTTACACCGTGTGGCTATGACTGACTGGTTGTTTTGCTTATGCTAAGCTTACTGTCATTGATACTGATGAGTTAGCTTAGCGGGCATCTGACTAAATGAAAAAAAAAAATCCAAAACTTGAAATGACTGATGTTTGCAAATGTCAGGAAGAGTTTTACACCTTTGATTGTGCAACTCAGCACATTTGCTAACCACAGCCAACACTTTGGTGACGTACGGAACAAATTACACCCACACAAATTCAGCGATTTGGAATATCTGTTTATGTCAGATTTGCACGGTAACTACCAGGGACTGGTAAACCTAAGGGAATAATTAGATGCAGCAATCAAAACGGTAATTGTAAAACCAGCTCTCAGAAAAGGAGCATATCTCCAGGCCCAAAGATCTCAGTTGTTATAACAAAATAGCATTCTAAATGGAACGTAGTATACTAGCTCTATACTTAATTTTCCCCCAAATAACAATTGTGCACTTCTTGCTCACATAATATTTAGTTCTTCATGATTAAAATAAAATTATAGTCACTGCTGTGGTTTTCAATTTTTTATTTTATTTTAAAAAAATCTATACTTATGATAGACCTCTCCTAAGAAAACCCTTTGTTCAGGAGGGATTATGATGATGCTTTCTTTGAAGAATTTTTCTTTCACGGAGCTAGGCAAAATATTCCTTTTTCTTTCATGGCGCTAGGCAAAATATTCCTTTTTCGTTCATGGAGCTAGGCAAAATATTCCTTTTTCGTTCATGGAGCTAGGCAAAATATTACTTTTTCTTTCATGAAGCTAGGCAAAATATTCCTTTTTCCTTTTTTTGCCTGCCCTTAAATCATGCCTGATTTTCGGAGTATTTTTCTAGAACATTTCCAGGTCTGGCACACTAGTCTATCCTCAAACCCCCAAACCCTTTATTTATATCTCTCATAGGTGCTTAGCTTAGTTCAATTGTATGCAAAGTGTGGTCCTGAGGCCAGCAGCATCAGCATCACCTGAGAACCTGTTAGCAGAGCAGATTCCCAGACTCCATCCCAAACCTGCGGAATCACAAACTTGGGGGTGGGACCCAGCAATTTATGTTTTAACCAGCCCTCAGGGTGCCTTGAAGCACGCTGGCGTTTGAGAACCACCGGTCTATGGTCATGTAGGTGCTGAGAGCAGTGGGAGGGTGGGGGAGGGAACAGTTAGCCTGTGTGGGGGAAGCTACAGGAGAGACAAAGGCTTAGCAGAGAAGGGGCATTTAAGTGGTTCCCTAAAAATGGAAAAGGCCTGTAGGAGTCGGGAAGAGGCACATCCCTCACCTGTCAAGCCCACCACCTGTGCCCTGGAGTTGACAGAGGCCCAACAATTCTAAGACTATCCCATCAGCCCCATCCTTGTTCAGTTCTTCCAGTTTGAAGGAAAGCGAAGGCTTGCCTCATTCCCGTTAGCTTCCTTGTCTACCAACGGCTCTCTTTCCCCCTGAACTGTGAATTCCTTTTAAAGTAGCCTACACTTTCCTTTTTACTTATTACTATCACCCCGCTTCATAAATCCAGTGATCCAGCTTCTGATTTCTCCAGCCTAATAAAACTATAGTTTTGAAGTTCTTTATCAGTCCTCCTTGACCTTGAAACCATTGGTAGAATATGACCCCATATTTAAATGACCTCTTTTCCAAGCTCAGCCTCTGTATTTCCAACCACCTGCTGCACCCCTCTCACATGTATCCCAATGGCACCTCAACTTCATTTGTACAAAATTACACTAGTCACCCCAGTTCCTCTACCCCAAGGGACATTCCTCCTCTGTGGTCTTTTTATCGCTGGCAGGAACCACAAGGCTCCCAGTTACACAGACTCTGAATCTTGAAGCTGTATTTCACTTCTCCCTCTTCCTGGTCCCTAAATCAAGTTAGTTATCTTTATGACATCTTTCACCTCCTTCCCCTTTTCACACCCATTACCATTACCTTCATTTAGGTCTTCATTAGCTGTTCACTGGCATAATATTTTAATCGCTGTATTTGCCCTGTAGTCAAATAAATTCTTAATAAAAACAGCTTGACTCAATCACTTTCCTACTCAAATGCCTTCCATGACTTCCTTTAGTGACTTATGGACTCTGAAATCCAATACACCTGTTCAAATCCCCACTATGCTACTTACCATCTGGAAAACATTAAATGAATTAATTGACTTGTTAAGCCCCTGTTTTCTCAGCTGACAAGTAGGAATAAAACAGTAATCATATCTAATGAGGAGACCTGAAGGAGCGAATACATGTAAATTCTAACTTAAATACACAGAAGCATTGAAAGATTTAGTAAATAATAAGTATTACTCTCACCATCACCAAAGCCATCGACACAGAATAGAATTCCAAACCTCAGTTCAGTATCTATCACCATCCTCAGACTTAACTGAAAACCATTTTCCTACTCACACTTTCCAAAATACGCTAAACTGAATTATTCCTTAAGGGCAAGGACCAAATCTTACTGTTCTTTGTGTCTTTGGCTCCTTAAACAGTGCCCTACAGAACTGTCCACCACATGAAGCACTGGCAGGTTCTTGTACATAATTTTCTTAGTTCTATCACTTTGTTCAGGCTTCCCAGGATGTCCTTCCCTTTCTGTCCCCTTTCAAACTCTCTCCATTTTCAAGTGGCATTTTAAATGTCATCTCTTCCAGGAAGCCTTCGCACTTCCATCAGAAGAAAGTATCTCGCTCTCCTCTGAACCCACAATACATTTAATTTACATCTCTTAGGATACTTAAGACACTCTATTGTGTATGTGTCTTTTTCCCCAAGGAGCTTTCACCTCCTGGAGGTTTAGGACCACACTTGATTTACTGCTGTTTGCTTAGTGCCTTGCCCAGAGTAAACATTTAATGAATGTGTTGAGTGACGAGTGAGGTAAAGGGAACAACATGTACATTCTTATTATAAGAACTGTGCTGCTGCACACTGCCTGATTACAAGTTTTCTTTCCCATTGATAATCATGATGGTCTTCAAAGAGTAAATGGTTTATGAGAATTAAAGAAACAAGTTTAATAGGACCCCCTATAAATGGGGTGTGTTCCTAACCTTGGATTTAAAGTTAGCATTCTAGAACTCAGTAGCATTTTCCATAAAAATAAAATCATAAGTGGTTGTTGGATTACTGGGCTAGTTCTCAAAAGCTTAATAAACCCATAGGAGAGGTGTATTAGATAGAACATTACACCAGCAATAGCATCTCAATGCCAACATTATATGGGGTCTTGAAAAGGAATCAATATCTTATGAATGTTTGTGAAGATGTTCAGTCTTCCTTGCAAAACATAAAACCATGGATTTTCTATTCTTCTTTGTATTTTAAGACATACTCAGAAAACCAGAACCAGAAGCCAATTTTCTTGTGTATTCCAATGATTACTTTTCATTGCCAGGGTGAACGTGATCTGGTTAAAGAATCGATTTATAATTGTCAATTACAAGTTGTAAATTTAGAAAATAAAAGCCATCTATGAAATTGTCTGTGTTAAAATTTTTAGAAATCAGAACTCGTTTTCTTTTTAGCTAAATTCTAAATTTCAGCTCCTTTGTTTCCATTCTGGATAATTTTAAATTGACTATGACAACTGATAACTCTAGCTTCAGTTCCTTTACCCATATCCCCTGACAAATACATAATGACCTGTTAATAAACTTTTAATTACACTCATTAGGGAAGTCAGTTATTTTAAAGTAACTCTTGAGTGAGTAAGTAATTCTTTTTTAATGTAAAAATGATTGCATTTTGCAATGATCTGAACTGCAATTTTAGATTTTCACAAATTTACTTATTTAAAGTAAGCAAGTCCACAAACAAGAAGTTATATATGAAAAAGACATACTTTCACTGTTACTTTTGCCCCCCCCCCCCACCGTGCTAGGCATTATGGTAAACTGAAAACTGGGGTCCCTGGTCCTTAAGAAGGTAACTGTCTATTTGGAGAAGTAACATAATATACCTGAAACAGTCAGAGACTAATACTAAGACATGAACTTAGGGTGGATTATGGGTACAGAAAGCGAAGTAGTACAGGAGAGAATACAACCTCCACAGGGGCAGAGATCTTTGTTCATTAACGTATCCTAAGCACCTAGAACTGTGCCTTGCACATACTATGAACTCAAAAAACAACTGCTGCACCAAAAGGAGAGGCAAATGTGGGTTAGAATGCTGGAGATGGTTCTACCGGGAAGGCGCACTTGACAGAGGCCATACAATATGCGAGTCTTTGGTTCCTCCTTTGCTTACCACCCACGTCCAGTCTATTAGCGAGTCCTATTGTCTCTACCTCCAACATATATTGCAAATCTTTCTGCTTCTCTCCATGATCCTGCCACACTTTAGTCCAAGCCATCAACATCTATCTGGATTACAGCTAAATGCTCTTAACAGATCTTTCTGGGACCACTCATGTGCCCCCACACTTGGCTCTCCACACAGCAGCCAAGCAGTTTAAAAATATAAATCTTATCATGTTACTTCAGTGCACAATGGTTTCCCACTGCACTGTGAATAAAACCTTACCATGGCCTACAGTTAACACATGATTAAGTCCCTGTTACTTCCAGAGCCTCACTTCGTATCCCCCCTACTACCTCCCCTCCCCCCCAGACCTAAGCTTCCCGTCTCTTTCTCAAACACAAATCTATTCTTATGCCAAGGCTTTTGCCTTCGCAGTTCCCTCAGTATGGAACTCTCTTTCCCCAATTCATTTGTGTCTCAGCTCAACTGAGACACGACTGAGGCTTTCAGCAAACTCTTCCCTGTTACTTTGCTCTGCTTTATTTATTCCATCCACTTGTCTGTCTCTCAGTTTCTTGTTTTATTTCTTTACTTGTTCACTGTCTCCTCTCACTAGAATATAATCTCTCTTATAGCAACAACTATATTGTAGGCGCTCTATTCCCAGCTTCTAGAATAGTGCCAGGCCTATAGCAGGCACTCAATACTCATTTTAAGTGAATGAATGAAGGACTATACTTCCTCAGCCTTTTATAAAGTATGACATTTTTAAAAGATTAAATGATTTGAAGGACTTACTGCTGTTTTTTATTTCCCATAGTATTCACTGGCCATACAAAATGCCGTCATGAAATCGGTACCATATAAAATAAAGGTATTTCATTATCATAGTAGGGCTGACATACATTTGGCAAGACTATGCTGGGTATGTGTGAGACATGGTTTTTTTTCAACCTACCAAATCTTTGGTGCACATTTCCATTTACAGGTACATGAGGATCCTCACTCAGGTCCACAGATGTTACGGGACCCACAGCTATGCAGACTTGATATAAGGGAGCAGAAGGAACGGCAGCTGTCCTCGTTAGAGCTTTCTCGAGACAGAGATAAGATTAAACTCAGCGCACAGCCTTATCCTAAACTAAGGATAAACTAACTTATTTTTTTGAACTTTCTAATGCTAAAGTAGATTTTATTTATCTTTACTCATCTGTATAACAACGGCTAGCACATAACATTTATTATATGCCAACACTGCTCTAAGCACTTTATGCATGTATTAATTCACCCAATCTTCAAATTAACACAGTAAGAGAGGAACTTGCCATTATCTGCATTTTGTAGATGAGGAAATAGGACACACGAAGATTAAGTATCTTGCACAAGGTCACAGAACAGGTAAGTGGCAGCGCTGAGATTCAAATGCACACTGTCTGGCTCTAGAGTCCATACTTAACCATTACTGTATGCTGCCTTGGCAATGCAAGGTATTGTCTTTACACTGGTAGAGAATCTCTTGCACCATACATAGCATAAAAGAAAAAATACATATCAGATGTCAGCTACTTCTAAATATGCGGGTTTCACTTCCAAACATTTTGAAGTTGTTTTTCTCATTACTGCCAAATAAAGGTCTGAGATGCTTAGCAGAAAGTGACTTCATGAAGCAGTTCTGTATCACGTGGGAAATCATGAGGAAAATCTAAATCGAATACCAAATCGCACTGTGCCTTTAATATCACTGTGAAAACAGCATGATTTTCTAGGACACACTGTGAAGTCTGTGATAAGATAGCATATCTTAAAATGACTTGAAACCAAAAATGGATTTCTGAGTGTTATCCCCAACTCACCAAGAATGTTCTATTCTGACAGGTTAGAACACGGGGATTTAGACCTCAACTTAACATATAAAGCCTTTAAGTGTGCAAATCTCAGAGACTTCTGCATAATATTAGGGTAGGCTATTTATGAAGAAAGTTCAATATGAGCTGATAGAACCAAGACAGAATGCCAATAAGACTCGGTGCTTCGTCATTCACATAAGGTCCTTCATTTATTCTAACTCCACCTACTCCTTTCTTTTTAAAGGGATGAATTAGCTTTCTTACAAAACATGAATGAACCCAGGAGTTGAGTCTCCTGAACATGGCACATGTTGTGCAACATGACTCTTACATAATAAATCTTTCAGAAAGCAGGTCTTCTTTCCAAATGGGACTGTCTTCACTTTTCTCATGTGAGACTTGGCAAATGGGACTTTCTGGTCTGACAGGCCACTCCTCTGCTCTTCAGCTGACAACTCTTGTATACAGACATCAGCCAAAACCTTAGCTGGAGCACGTAGGGGATCAAGACTTTTGAATCACGTCCATCAAGAGAATCCATCATTCCGGAGCTCCCTGCCTGCCCCATGTCCCAATAGCATCTGGTGCAAGCCATCTCAGCTCCAAAGAGAGGACACAAAAACCTGGATAGGGGGAGGATTAGCTGTCAACATGAGGCTGGTAAATGTCTGCATGCAATAGTTTGAGAAAAGGGGTCCGTGGATTCTAATTTAAATATCTCTGGCATAAAGCCTAAACAAAAACAAAGCCCCCAAACAAATGCTCATTTGGGAGAGAATGGAATCAGATTTAATCATTTCTCAAAGGTAATGATTCAAAGAGATTAAAACTCTCTGCATATGTTTCTGGAAAACTGTAAGTAAACTGAATATCTTTTTGTAAGTCAAATTTGATTTTTGATGTACAAGAAGAGCCAGTGAATAAAGGACCTCTGTAATGAATCTTTCTGTAAAGCAAATACTTGTTTCATAAGCTGCAAATGTAACCCTGAGTTTTTCAGTTTTTGCAAAAGATTCAGATTATTCAATATCAGGCTTGTTTAAAATAGAACACATCAAGATATATGAATAGCAGCTGACTTCTGTTAAAAATGTATAATATAGCCCGGAGGTCAAGTTCAGGTTTAATACAAACTGAAAAAGAAGAGACTCCACAAAGTCCTTGCTTTCAAGTGGACAGAAAGAACCTTAGTTATCCTCTGCTCCGAAGACCTCATTTTATGGATGAAGAAATTGAGGTTCCGAGAGGTTACACGACTTGCCCAAGGTCATTGCAATAGTTACAGACAATAACAGCTGTAAAAATAATGACAGCGATTATGATGATGATGACAGACAGAACTATGATCTACCGAGCATTTACTTGAGCTAAGCCTTTTAAAGACTTTAACCTCATGTACTTTCACTACGACTTTAGAAGAAGATTTTATTACATCTACTCAGCAGTGAAGCACCCTGCCCAGGGCTCCACAGCCACTAACAAACACCTCAGAACCCTGTTTTAACTTGAAAGAATGTGCTTATAGGCACTAGTCTAAGCTGCTTCCCAGAATACAGCAGAACGAGGGTCACACGATCTTGAAGTATAAACAATTAAGAGGTTAGTTAGGAAAGAGGTATCTATGACCTTTAAGGTTTGAATGGATTTTTTAAAAACTACAATACTATACGCTCACAGATAAATGCTAAGAGTATGACAGGAGCACAAGTTCTAGAATAAATCCAGGTCACCTCCTGCTCGCATTATCACTCTTAGACACAACTCTCCCTACTCAGGCTTCTCCCGTCTGCAGGTCAAGAAATAGGCCCACATGGAGTCTACACTGTCCCTCTTCCCCTTCTAGACCACATTCTGGGTACCCGGGATTCCATATGTCCATGTCCTAATAGCCTGGAACCACTCCCAGGGCCCACAAAGGTCTCTTTCCCAGCTCTGTCCCCCCGAGGTAGGCAGCACCTGCGTGGGCCGGGAGTGGCCTCCAGATGGCCGTGCTCGGGAAATGCAGCCGGCGCTTGGCAGCGGGGCGTGGGCCACGCTCCTGTAGCACAGGGCTGAGCTGGGGCGGGAGGAAGGGGGGCTGGAGCCGCACTGTGCTTGCATGTTCTGGCACAGAACTTCGAGGTGTCTGGGACTTCTAAAACAATACCTGGCCTTCTCGGGTTCTTATGACCATATATTTGTCAATGTACAAGGATAACATATCCTTTATTTATCAGCTTAGTGGCTTGATTTTTAACTTTAAAACAGATATATGTGTGCCCTGACTGGGTTGCTCAGTTGGTTGGAGCATTGCCCCATACACCAAAAAGGCTGCGGGTTCGATTTCCCAACAGGGCACATACCTAGGTTGCAGGCTCCATCCCTGGTCGGGGCACGAACAGGAGGCAACCAGTTGATGTTTCTCTCTTGCCTTGATGTTTTATTTCTCTTTCTCCTCTCTTCCCTTTCCTTTCTCTCTCTGAACATCAATAAAAACATATCCTCAGGTAAGGATTAAAAAAAAATTATTTAAACAGACATATGTAGGCCTCAATTTGTATTCACAAATGGTAGGATGGGGAGGGTAGGCCTGCCTGCTTTTCTGCTTCCCGGTGCTGTTCTCTCTTGGCTTTCCTGGTCCTGCGATCCCTTTGGCCTGGCTCCATATCCACTCTGGTCCCGGTTTCCTCACTCTACCTTTAATGGTGACCTGGTATGCAATCCATCTCTCCAAACATCACCTGACGTTAATGGCAGACTACAAGCCATGCACTGTACTAGGTGCTATGGATATAGCGATGGACAAGAAAGTCTCAGTTCCTGCCCTCACGGAGCTAGCCGGCTGTGAAGAGCTCCCTTAAATGCCGAGGAATTTAAAGCACAGAGTGTAAGTGTGATGATAGGAGTAACACTGCTATGCTGAGGGAGCATAACTCTTCATGGGTGCCCAGTAAGGCTTTCTTGAAAAATGAAGGTCTAGACTGAAAACCTGGAGGGTAGGGTTTACCCAGGGAAAAGAGCCTGGGGCAGGGGAAGAGAAAGAGCCAGTCCAGGCTTGTTTCAAGTAGAGGGAACGACATCCAAGGCCAGGCCTGAAGCCAGAGCGAGCATGGCTGAGAATTTCAGTATTAACTGAAGTGTGTCTCCGGAGTGAGAAATGTTGAAGAAGCAGACTGGGACCAGGCGGACGCAGGTCTCACAGGTCACATGAATGTGTCAGATGTGACCTAAAGGTAGGGAAGAGTCAAAACCAGATTTCAAACAAGGTCATGACATGATGAGGCTCTCACCCTAACCACTCCAAGTTCTGGGTTTGGGTTTTTGTTTCTCAACACCACATGCTGAGACTGAGCCCAGGGCCTTAGAGCTGGACCTGGGGCCCGCCTCTCCCTGCCGCCAGGAGGGAGGGTGGACAAACAGAGCCAGGAAAGAGGGGATTCCTGAGGGAGGTTCTCATTTGTAATTCCTCTGTAAAAGATAATCACTCGTGTAAAATATTTGCCTATCATAAAAGTTACCAGGACTAACTGATAAACGACAATATGTTTGAATTTCTACAATTATATTTGATTTTCGGGTGTCTCAAATATTCTAGCAAGGATTCAGATTTAGTCAATATGTCAAGATTTTGCTCTCAAGTATTTGATGCTAACCTAATAAATGCTGATCTTTTAAAGATAAAGAAAGTTAGAAAGTTAAAGTTCTCAAACTTAACACATGCATTTCATAAGACTATATCGGAAATTAATCATCAATATATCTGACTTATAGTCTTTTCTCAGCCTCCAAGAATATTTCACCTGGGCTATTACCAGAATGAAAATTTTAAGTAACAGAACTTATCTTCAGATAAAAAGAATGATATAATTTTTATTTTTTATTTTGCCAGTCTAAATATCAAATGATATGCTGGCAATCCTTTGTGAAGTTAGCAGCTACCAGGAAAAAAAACAGAAAAACAAACAAACAAAACTCTAAAGGATGGTTAAGTTCTTGAAAACACACTTTTCAAAAGTACAGTGTATCCTTTTGTTCAATATTGAGAAACAGTGTGTGCATTACTCAATAGCTATATCATATGCAGAATAGTTGGTTCTTTAAAAAAAAAACACTAAAATTTAGGTTAAAAGCAAAATTTAGGAAAGTTACTTCGGAACTTTTGAACAATTGTGCTGTGTGAATTTTTGAAGTTAAAAAAATAGAAATCAATACTATGTAAGAAAAAAAAAGAAAAACAGATGAGAAGCTTTCAAGGGCTCCATCAATATTTTAAGCAAGCTGAGAGAAGAAAAAGTCATGTTGTGTCAGTAATGCCAAGGCTACTCAGATCTAGTGCCTATGTGGTTTTGGATAAAGTTCTTAATTTCTTTATATCCCAGCTTCTTTGTGAATAAAAAAAATAGTGTCAAACCAAACTCACTAAAATGCCATAGAAATTGAGGTTTATAATGAGCTCTGACATTCACATGATATAGAGTATTATTATTAGATCCACCTTATTTTATCTTTACACAGACCTACATTCCTATGAACCAAAAGGAATGATTTTTTAAATCAGTCCTTTACTGTAATATCTTTTAAGATTGATAACAGACTCTTTCCCCAGGAGGAATGGGCAAAAAAACTTAACAAAACAAGGGTGCTTTAACTGAAGTATTACCTATGCCTAGATTAAGGGGTTTGAATCCTACATATGAACTGTATTGATAGTGGGGCAAATATTCACTATGATCTATTCGGGGAAAAACAGAACTGTGCCTTTCTGTGGATAAAATACAGACCAGAACTGCCAATAGTCAGACAGGCAGCATTGTCCTCCTCAGAACACTGGACAATAAAATGAACTTTTCTGTTTATCCTTCTTAAAATTGTTAGGAGTTCTCTTAGTGCAAATAACGAAGTAGAAAGTCCATGGAGGCAGAATCTACACTATCTCTGTTTGGCCTGAAGCAAGGTATTTATCTGTTTCATCCTCAACAAAGAGCAGAGCGGACTAAAAAAAGTCCCTTAGTAAAACAGTGATAAAAATCTGCTGGGTAACCACAAAAATAATGATACTGAAACACTCGTGTTGTAGTCAAATTAACTGTAGCTAGTTACAGGAAAAGACCATTGAAAGCCACAAAGCCTATAAACAAACTAGATGAAAGCGATGCTAAAAGAAGCTAATTTAAAGTATACTTGCACAGAGGAGATTGTATCCTTCACATGGCATAAATCATTAATATTTATAAGTACAGAACAACTAACTTCCATCTTCCCCGATGGTTCAGAAGAGTTGGGCAATGACGGAGGACTATGAGGGAGGGAGGTTAGGACGGCAGGCTAATGAAAAAGAAGTGGGTTTTGCCTACGGAGCTTTGTTTCACTGGCTCTCCCCCTCCTTCCTTCTTGAGCTCTCGTCAGCCCTGCCTTCTGAGATCCACCCATCCAGGTCCTCCTTGGCCTCTTTGATCAAGTTGCTCGGTCTCCTTGAGGCCTGCTCTTCTTCCCCCGGTTCTGTGCATATGGATGTTTAGGTTTCAACCTTGCATTCAACATTCAACAGGTTTTCTGCCGGTGGCCCTCTACACCCTCTCCCTGCCTCTCAGGGCACTATCTCTGCTAATGACTGCTACTCAGAGACCTGGCCTCTGCCCCAAGCCTCAGACATGTACACCCAGATACCTGCTGGGCACTGCCAACTGCATGCTCCATAACCAGGTCTAGCACCAAATTTCTCTGGGCTGAGAGATTGTACTCTGAAGTGTGATGGAATGAAGTCACTCACCCTGAAGGAATATCCTGAAATAATAAAAGATATATTTAGGAGAGGTAGAAAGCCAGTGACAAAGAATAAGAAAGGAAAAACGTTAACAATATTTCTTATAAATCTTCAGTGAACAAGAATTAAATATTTTAACAATGCTTTTAATCACCTGAGCACAGATTAAATTGAATATTATTTGAACTTTAAGTTCAAATAAAGGATGGCCCTTTGTTCTCTTGGGTTTGTTTTGCTCCTCAATAAATGTCAAAACCAGATTGAGAAACAGAAGTAGAAATGCTGTTTTTATTTGGAATTCTCCTTGCTTCCAAGCATTGCTCCTTTCCCATGCAAAGTGCAGAAGCTTTCAAAGGCCACTCGTCTGCAAGGCTCCATGTGGTAGCTAATTACGCCCCCCTACCCTTCGCTGCAGAAAGCTAAACGGCAGGGAAGGGTACCAGGAAATACAGGAGAAAAGAACACGTTTCCTCCTCTACCAGAATTTCTGTGTGAAGTAGAAGTGGTAATCACTTTGGCATAACATTTATGCCAAAATGTTTTGGTATCATTAAAAGAAAAATGGTTTTTTTAAAGGTTATGTGCCCATGTATTCAGATTATGTTCTCAACCTAATGTTAATGTAATGCCCAATGGTATATTTAAAAACTTTATAGTGTTACAAGATTTTCATTGAAAATCTGTAAAAATTTCTTCATGGGTTCATTTTTTAAAGTAGAAGATGAAACATGTTTAAATTCCAATACATTTACAGAACAACTTGAACTGGATTGTTTCCCTGGACAGCTCCTCTCCTTCTATTCTTTAAGTTCAATGATGGCAATTCTACCACAGCACAGGGCTCCTGCCTTTTTTTTTCTTCTCACAGCTGCACAACCACCAGGTCGCAGATGTTTAACCCTACAACATGCCTCAGTTCATCCCTGAGACTGACCACTGTCTTAATTCAGGCCCTCATCTTTTTCCATCAGTACTGGCTTCTTCACTCCATTTTTATTTTCCTTAGATCCATCTTTCAGGCTGCTGCCAGCAAGATATATCAAAAATCTAAATTGAATCACATGACTCCTCTACTGAAAACACTTTTATTTTCTTCATCTATTCAACAAATATCTGCTGAGGTCCAGGACCTATCTGTCAGATCAATACAGCATTGGGAATGTGGCATGAACAAGCCAACAGGGTTTTCAGGCTCATGAGCTTTGCTTTCACCATGTGATTTACACTAATGTGGCTTTTATGTTCCTCCACCAGGAGACCCCTAACTACCATCTGAGCTTCATTTCTCACCATCCCTGTGTCAAACATTGTATCAGCAACATATCTGTCTCTGATTTCCTGTATACGTCATGATATTTCTCACCTCTGTAATTTTCTCCCATTGACCCTTTGCTCTCCTCCCCACTTTCATCTGCCTATTGCTATCCATTCTTTCATAAGAGAGGGAATCTCTCTTTGGCCAATTCAGGCTGTGTGAAGTATCCTTCTATTGTGTTCCCATAATACCTACATTCCCCATCACCATACCTACCACACTGTGCTGTGATTTGTATGTGTAGTGTGTATATAATCATTTTAGGTACACTAATTCTAGACAAATATTTATTTTACAACTATCAAACTCAACATAATGATTCATATATTTTATAATTATTTCAGAGAAAATTGGTGGCAAAAAGATGCTGATATTTATAATTATAATTTGGGGAAGAGAGCAGGAGGAAAGAGGTATTTGGATTGCATCTCTAGTCCCGTATCAACAATGGGCTTTAAAAATTCAGGAAACTCAACCAATATAGATGAAATAGAACTGACTGACTTGTTCCAGTAATCTCTGCTACACTAGTGTCTTTGCCTTCTTGATGGAGGTATTAGTAATTGTGTTGTGATAAATGCTGGTCCTTTCACTAGAGCAGGGAGATTGAGGAGAAACCCTCTTAACAGAGATGGCTTTAAGCATTCTTCTATGGGATATAGGGAATCCAGGAGAAAACCAGATATGAAAATATTCTAAGGAGGTAGAAAGTAATCATTACCTGCAAATGGGTAATCATGACATGGAGAAGCTCCATACCATCAGGCTACTACAGTAAAAACTAAGACTTTCCTCAAAGCCTACAGACCACTATATGAGACAATAAGGACACAATAGGCTGGCTATCCAGGGCTGACTGGATTGAAGGATTGTTGTTTATTAAGACCAAGATTAGTGGGGAGTAAGACAGAACTACCTCCTTAGATGAGATCTTGGAATAATTTTTTTTCCATTTTAAGTTACTTCTAGTTTTAATTTGAGCAGATATATAAAGCTGATTATATATATCAGATCCATAAGTTCAAAGTGAAAGTAAATTTTCTCTAATAACATACACAAAAAAGTACACATGAATATAGCTCCTTTCTATGTGTAAGACCTATTACTGTAATTCTCTAATTATATAGAGCTGGTATCTACTTTAAATAGAAACTTAGTGTATGTCAGTATATTTCTAGCAGAAAATATGGCAACTGAACCTGTGTTCTTTTATAATTACCATTCTGGGGGAAAATCAGGTTAATTTAAGGGTTTATTAAAATCTTGTAAGCTGTATAACCTCTTATTCTTATTAGAAAGAAACACTACAGTTGTTTTTAATCTAAAGTTTGGATAATTATGTTTCAGTAGTTTTAGTAAATTACTAAGATGAATACTAATTATGTCCACAGTAAGGAAAACAATGAATAAAATAATTGCTATGTGGTTAGTACTGAAATCTGTCTTAGTTTAAAAAAAAAACACCCAAATAACTGGTGGCCAATGAATAAATGTGAATGTGCTGAATTCCTGTAAGTTTTCTTGGGATAATATATTAACTCTCGTAATGTTTTAAAACTGACATATGCTCATTTTTCACATTAAGAAATTAATAAGTTTAATTATTTTTCCTGTTTTAGCAATTACTCATTATTTAATTACATATTTATATGGTATTATTATTGTTGGCCAGACACTTTAGACATTACTTACTTTCCTTAACTACAGTACTCTGAATATGGGGTATGTGTGCACCCATCCATGCACACATGGACAGAGCTTCATATCATGCTTATGTTTATGTATGCTGCACATTTAAGTACTGTAGATATCCATTCATAACCTCAAATCCATTCATCCATTCGTTGAAATACTTATTAAGCATCTACTCTGGGCCAGGCCCCGTGTTCATCCTGAGTAAGACACCTTCCCTGCTCTCAAGAAGCTAGTAGGGAGAAAGAAACAAGCACACATGACAAGGGCAACGAGTGAGTTACGTATACGGTACCGTGTAACTCTCCTTTCTGAGAGCATACCACAAGTTAAACCATAGCTTAAAACTGTAACAATAGTACACAAAACCAAACTGAAGTAGGTACATTCATCTTGCCTTCTCAAATCAAAACCATCAGAGGGTGTGGGTGGGTGTCTGTCTACAGGTGTAGAGTCACTCTGAGACCATCTACGAGGCACACATAGGAAGAAGATAATCTTATGTTACTATCCACCTTAAGCATCTGCGTAGTCATAGATTCCCTTCCCAGATACTGAGAACCATTTAAGATCATCTCAAATCATCGGCGTTATTCATTCCCAGTCAAGATGATTCAGAATCGACTAACCTACGAACCCAGTGGGAAGCAGTTCTTTTAACTGGCAAAGTCATTAGACTCTGTTCCTGAGCCTGAAAGTCACACTGGCCCTTCACTGTTTGTTCAGCTGATCACAGATCAAAGGTAATTCCATTTACATTGCTAGCAGACTTTGCTCCAATGTGTGTTCATTCCTGGTTTGGTGTAGTTTCTCCTACTTAAGAAAAGCTAATTTGACCTCCTGCATGAAACTTTAACTAGAATTATTATCTGAATAATAACATTCCCTTACTCATACACCCACCCACCCACCCACCTATTATTTTCTAATTACCTATTTCTGTATGAGAATCAGGATTCATTTGAGTTGACAAGTAATTTGATGTGCAAAACAAATTAAAGTATGTGTTTAACTTAGCCTGACATAAACATTAAATTACCTGACAAATCTGGGCACATTAGGCGAGTACCTCCCAGTTATTATTGTTGACATATCTTAGGCTTATAGAATCCCACTAATAGAAAAATATGTATTTCATTGAAGATTAAATTCTGGATAGTATAGAGAAAAATTGCAAATCATTTGACTTTTCTGTATATCAACTTTTAAGCAGCTAAATCTTTGCTTCTTTAATGTTTCCTTGATCACAATTATTAGAATATGTTGACTGCTGTTGGCTTATTGGGATAAAATGAAATATGAGAATTTCAAACTCAGTGTTCTTCATTAATGAATACTAACTGACCTCAAACCAAAGCCAGATAACTAAAAAAAACCCACTGGCTTGCTTATATTATAACTGGAAAACTTTAAAATACCTGCTAGTTGCTAGCTGTTTTGAACTGTTGCTTGATCAAGCAAGAATAAATATACACACACACAGGCAGATGCTGAGGTGACAATTAAAATGCTCATGTCTCAGTAAAATTCGTATTATAAATTTTAACACATAACTTGTAAAGTATTTCAAAATCAGTCAATAGGTTCTATAATTTGAATAACAGTTTATCCTAAAGTCCAGTAAAATGTATAAATTTGGTTTCAGAGTTAAATTAAATTCAATAGGATTTGCTATGTGCTTAAAAACAATAACCAACAATTTCAAACAATTTTCTAGGCAGCAGGTGCTATGCTAAGTGATTTATATGAGTTATATAATTTAATTTTCATTAGAACCCTATGAGGTGGACTCTGTTATTTCCATGTCACAGAGAAGGTTGAGGAATTTTAGTGAGTTAAGTAACCTGCCCACTTACTGTTAATAAGTGACAGAACTTGGACTGAAAGCAGACCTTAGTGATTCCAGAGCCAAATTCCAGCTTATATTTGGTCCACTGTGGGTTAGAAATTAGAAAGCCTGGAATGGAGTCTCAGTGTCAGTCAATTATTAGCCCTTAGACCTTAGGAAAATCACTAACCTTCTCCAAACTTCAATTTTCCAATATATAAAATAGAGCCAATAAAACATCTTAACCATTCTCATAGAGTTACCATGAGGATTCAAGACATAACGTAGGTAAAAAAAACTGTTGAGTGCTCTACAAATATCACTTTATTTTATTGTAATATGTTAACATTTTATAACTCCTAAAGCATTTTGTAGGGCCAAACAATGACATTAAACCAAATATCTTATTAGAGAAAGAGACTTTAGGAAGCCACTGGAACAAACTTTTCTTCTATGATAGGAAATTTTAGGCAGGTTGCCCAGGATGGCACAGGGCAAGTATTAGAAAAAACATTCACCCTTTGGAGATACGATGATACATGAAAGGGAGATCAGTGTTATGGTCTGAATATTTGTATTCTCCCAAAATGCGTATGTTGAAGGCCCAACCTGCAATGTGACTGTAGTTGGAGCCAGGGCCTGTAAGGAGGTGAGAGCTAAATGAGGTCATACGGGGGAGGAGCTAATTCGATAGAGCCAATGCATTTAGAAGAGGGGGAAGAAACACCACAGGGCTCTTTCTCTGCCATGTGAGGACACAGAGAGAAGGCAAAACTAACTGCAAGCCAGGAAGAGAATTCTCACCAGAAACTGAATGGGTGGGAACCTTGATCTTGGACCTCCCAATCTCCAGGACTGTGAGAAATAAATGTCTGTTGTTTAAATGACCTAGTATATGGCATTTTGTTATGGCATCCCAAGCAGACTAATACAACCAGTATCATGTTCACCCTTCGTGGTGTCACTGTCACCCAAAGACCGGGGCCAACTGAGCCCTGTCCAGCTGTAAGCAGTGTGTTCTGATAGATCACATGAGGGGCGGACAACCTGCAGTTGGGGCCCATGAATGTAAGAATGTCCTAGGCAAGCTTAGCATAAATCAGGCTTAGTATAAACTGCTTTGCTGGAACAAAACTGACCAAGCTCAGCAGATTACAGTAAATATCCTCAGGAAAACAATCAAACCAAACCAGTAGAAAAAGGTAAAAGTTCTGAATGATGGAGTCCCACATCTGTAAGTCTAAATTACAAGCTAAAAGCTGAATCCATGCAAAGAGTAGATAGAAAAAAAAATTCTGATTAACAAGATTACAACTGAGCCAACAAAAGAATTTCTACATTAGAAATAAGTAACATGGTTCACTTTGCATCTTCCCCTTTTTGACAGAGCACAGCTCCTTCGAATAAATCTACCAGAGTTTCCTGAGCTAGAAGGGAAACTAAAAGCAAGCACACTTTGGGAAATATTACTTCTGCAGCTTGTTTTCCTTGGGATGAATATAAACCTTGTTTCTTGGGAGTTGGATCTTAATTTACATGAAGATAAGCAAGTTTTCAAATGCAAATATAACTTCCCAGGAAGGTCTAATCCTAAATTCTGACTCATGCAAAAGTCATAGTTGATGAAATATTTCCACCTACCTTCTCCTTTCTTGCTAATCACCGTCCAGATGATTTAAAGGGAACCTCATCTGGGGAGCATTTATTCCATGTGAGGCACTACTCAAGGTGCTTATGGCAAGCTCTGCTAATTTTCTTGCCAATCTCCAAGATACCAGAAGTATTAGTTTAGCAAACTGCATCCCAGATCAAGAAAACTTTTCCCAGCTCCCCTTGCAGCTAGTTGGAGCCACGACTAGGTTCTGGTCAATGAGATATGAGTGGGAGGAAAGGGGTGCTTCCTCCAGGCTTCCTCCTTCCTGTGACCTGCCTGTGGAAGGGTGGTGAGCTGAGCACGTAAGAGAAGAAATGTAGACCAGGGTGGCCAAGCAGCAACATGGAGCAGCCATAAATCTGTTAGCGCATCCCCGGATGTTAGATGAGAAAGGAGCAGGTCTGTTTTGTGAGAGCCACTGTGCCCTTGAGCTCTTCTTACAGGAATCTATCCTGTGTCTTCATTAACAGCGGACGGTGCATACACCTTTTACTAGAGGCCTGAGATTGGACTGAAGCACCTCCTATCATCACATCTGTAGTAAGTGGTAAGGCTGGGATTTTGATCAAGTGCCTTTCCCATTAGATCTTATTTATACTAATAGAGAAAAGATTACTAATTTGTAGAAATTTTGTTTCATGCAGCTTTCTAATCCCTGATCTATTAATCTCATAGGATTACAAAAAGGATTCAGTTTCACTGCTAGAATCAGTGCTACAAATCCCTATTTTTCTAATAAAGTGCCTCACAGTTACCAACTCCCCCAGGACCTACCCCTCAAAAAATGTTCCATTAGGAAAATTATGGAAAAAAAGTATGCCGATGCTCTTAGACTATGAAATGAAGGGCTAGTCAGAATGCCCTTTCACTTTACAAAATAATACACTATAAAATCACAATAACTCAGAAATTGATCGGAGGGTTTTAGTGTACATTTTCTTTCTAATCCTCAAGTAAACACATACATTTGTTTTTAGAAGGCAACATATGTGCAGTCACTCAACATTTGACAAATATTTATTGAGTGAGTGCGCTCGAGTACTTCTTTAGATATTGGGGAAACAGCAGGAAACAAACCAGACAAAATCTCTGCACGCACGGGGATTATACTCAAATGTATTTAAGGTAAGTAATGCCCTACACAAGTGAACATAGCAGGCTTTCGATGCGTGCCAATAATTTGTATTTTTAGAATAAACTTTGTTTTTGAATAATTTTACCTCTACAGAAAAATTACAAAGCTAATACAGAGAGTTTCCATATACTCTTCACCTAAGTTTCCTCTGATGTTAACATCTTATGTTACCACAGTACATTTGTCAAAATTATGAAATCAATATTGGCACACTTCTATTAACTAAATTCCAGCCTTTATTCAGGTTTCACTAATGTCCTTTCTCACTCCAGGATCCAACCCCAGAATACCACATTACATTTACTCACCCAGCTTCTATAGTATCCTTTAAAGTGTGAGTTTCTCAATTGTTCCTTTTTTTTTCATCATGACCATGACAAGTTTAAGCATACAGGTCAGGTTATTTTGTACATGTCCCTCAACATGGTTTTTAAATGTTGTTTTCAAGATTGGCCTGGAGATACGAGCTTTTGGAAAGAGTACCACAGAGGTAAAGTTCCCTTTTCGTCACTTCATACCAAGGGATAGATGATACTAATGATTTATTACTGGTGATGTTCACACTGATCTCCAAAGACTCCTAGTTCTGTTTATTGGAGAATGGGATTTAGAAACAGATCTGGGCACTGAGTGTGTTTCTTGCCACTGGGTTGTTATTTTCCACACCCTTTCAGTAAATAATGTGATTTAAAAAATCAAATAACTTTTTTTCTTTAAAAAAATTTTTAACTGAATTTATTGGTGGAACATTGGTTAATAAAACTATATATGTTTCAGGTATGCAATTCTACAATACACCATCTGTATACTGTACTGTGTGTTCACCACCCCAAGTCAAGTCTCCTTCCATCACCATTTATCTCCCCTTCACCCCCCTCTACCTCCCCCATCCCTCTTTCCCTCTGGTCATCACCATACTGTTTGTGTCTATGAGTTTTTTTTCTTTGCTTAATCCCTTCACCTTTTTCACCCAGCCTCCAGATCCCCTCCCCTCTGACAGCTGTCAGCTTGTTCTCTGAGTCTATGAGTCTGTTTCTATTTTGTTTTTTAGTTTATTTTGTTCATTAGATTCCACATGTGAGATCATGTGATATTTGCCTCTCTCTAAATAGTTTATTTCACCTAGCATAATCATCTCCAGGTCCATCCATGCTGTAGGAAAGGGTAAGAGATCCTTCTTTTTTATAGGCCCACTGTATTCCATGGTGTAGATGTCCCACAGCATTTTTATCCACTCCTCTACTGATGGGCACCTGGGCTGCCTCCAAATCTTGGCTATTGGAAATAACATTGCAATGAACACAGGGTGTATATAGTCTTCTCAAATAGTGATTTGAGTTGCTTCAGCTATATTCCCAGAAGTGGAATCACTGGGTCATAAGGCAGGTCCATTTTTAATTTTTTGAGGTAACTCCATACTGCTTTCCACAGTGGCTGCCCCAGCCTGCATTCCCACCAGCAGTGCACCAGGGTTTCCTTTTCTCCACGCCCTCGCCAGCACTTGTTTCTTGACTTATTGATGATAGCCATTCTGTTTCTGACAGGGGTGAGGTGCTCTCTCATTGTGGTTTTAATTTGCATTTCTCTGATGATTAGTGATGTTGTGCATCTTTTCGCATGTCTGTTGGTCATCTGTATGTCCTCTTTGGAGAACTGTCTATTCAAGTACTTTGCCCATTTTTAAACTGAGCTGTTTGGATATTTTGGTGTTGAGTTTTGTGAGTTCTTTATAAATTTTGGATATTAACTCCTATGAGATGTATCACCGACAAATATGTTCTCCCAGTCAGTGGGTTGTCTTTTCATTTTGTTGATAGTTTCCTTTGCTGTGCAAAACTTTTTTAGTTTGATGTAGTCCCATTTGTTAATTTTTTCTTTTGTTTCCTTTGCCTAAGGTGACATATCAGAAAAGATGCTGCTGCGAGAAATGTCCGAGATTTTACTACCTATGTTTTCTTCTAGGACTTTTATGGTTTTGAGTCTAACATTTAAGTCTTTAATTCAAAGATTAAATAATTTTTGAATGTGAGGCCTAATGAGCTCCATTTCTGAAGCTCTACATTAAAATATAGCAAATCTATTTTGGAATACAAGCACGCATACATACAGGGTGTCCTAAAAAATGTATACAGATTTTAACAGCTGATAGCTCAATTTTGAAAATGAAATTTATTTTAATAAACACTGTCTATATAATTATTCAAACTATGTGCATACATTTTTTGGGATACCCTATATGTGTACATACATATATAGATACATATACATACATACGTATATACACACACTAATTTAGAAGTGGTAAAATAATACTAAGTGTAGAATTCTTTAAATGCAACTATAATATAAATGCAACTATAATATAATATAAATGTTATTTATATTATAACATGCTAAATCTTAATTTACACATGAGCAAATATACTGTAGCGGAAACTTGTTTTGGAAGGCACCCTAAAAGAGAGAGGGCACAGCCTTCTTCAGCCTGCCATCTAGCCTGCAGCCGAGCACTCAGCCGTGATGACTAGTGCTTTAGGAGTTTTGAGTACTAGGGCCATAGTTTAGGAATGGTAAGGTGTTGAGCCTGGACTCTTGAATGACTTTGGGGAGTTCATAAATCCTGGATTGCAGACATCCAGACCGATCTTACGTGGGAGAGAAATAAACTGTCAGGGCTCAGTTTCTGAGTCAAATGTAATTCCTAACAATATAGGTTATTTGGAGAAGAGGCAGAGGGAAGCAACATTTATTGAGGACCTACTATATATAAGGTACTTAATTTATATACTTTTTAGTTCATGTAATCATCAGAATAACACTATACTTACAGTTGAGGAAATTAAAAAGTAGTGACACTAAAGCTTTTGCTTAGGTTGAAACATCTTAGTATTGCAACTAAATCAGAATTTAAACCAAACCCTGCTTTCCCATCACAACATGCTAAAATGACTTCTTATAACAGGTACCCAGACCTATGTTGAATACTAGCAATGGGTGTAAGCACATACATTCTTATATCTCACTTAACAAGTAACATAGAACAATATTTAAATACATAAATAAAATTATATGTATTGAAATATGAAACAAAACAGACCTATGCATCCATAGTCTGAGTCCTACTTCTCTCCACAATCAGGACATCGAATAGTAGAAGTGGTAACAGGGCCATTTTTGGAGTATAACCTCAGAACTTATTGCCTTCAGTCCACATATAACTAGTTTTTCTCTCTGGGCTAGAATGGGCAACCATTCAAACCATCCATCAATCTACCCACCCACATATGCATTCATATTTACTAAGTATTTACTATAGGCTTGTAACGAAGGGTTGGGGGGCTATTGCCATCTAGTGAGTAGAGGTCAGAGATGCTGACAAATATCCTACAATGTACAGTCCCCGCAACAAACAATTACACAGGAAAAATGTCATTAGTGCTGAGACTAAGAAACCCTATTCTGTTGTAACTGCATATTCTCATTTATTGTTTTGTTTCTCTCACTAAACTGTAAGCTTTTGGAGAGCAGGGACTGTGTCTTATTCAACGCTATATGCAGAAAGTAACAGGTCTCATGTCTCAGTGATTTCTTCCACTCCGTAGCTACTGCTCTCATCTCCATCGTCTCTCCTATGTGCCTCTGTAACAGCCTCTTAACTGGCTTCCTCAGTTCTAATCTTTGCCCTCTCCAAGTCCTTGCCATCCTCTCTAGGGTGATTTTTCTAGAACACATCTATGAACAGTGCACAAGCTCTGCTTGGAACCATGGCGTGGCTTCTCACTAAATCCAGAACCTTATGTCACATGAATACTGTTCCATTGCTCCAGCCATCCATTGCATGTTTCATCTCAGGCTTATTTTACAGCCAGACATGACCTCTATTCAGTCCTGAGGCTTGGTGCTGACTTAGCTCCTCCAGGCCTGTGCTCTTACACCTTCCATTCCCTGTTCATTTGGAGAATGATATTCAAACTCAGTTCGAGCATCTTCTCTGTAAAGTCTTTGTCAATCTTTAGTCTCCTACCCAAACCCAGAGAGAACTGACCACTCCTGTTTTGGTGCCCCCCCCCCCATGTACCTCATACAAGCTTCTTTAAGAGATTCAAAACCTCTACATTGCATGCGTTAGTTTTTACAGGTGTTTCTCCTTGAAGTAGGGGCTGCTCTTTATTTTTTTATATCTCACTGAAACATGGCACATACTAGGAGCTCAGTATCTATCTGTTGAATGGATCTGATCCAAGCCTCTATTGTTACCAATGAGGAAACAAGACCCAGAGGAGTTAAATGACTTAGCCAAGGCCACCCGCCTAATGAGTGCCAGAGTGGGAGACAGGAGGTGTAGATATTGCCTGGCTTTAAACCAGGGCTGTTAGCACTATCCCAGGATACCATCCAGGGCCCAACGTTATAGGCTGCTAACTTGGTTGAACAAAGTTTAACACCAAATATTTCCAGTGAATATATTTGAAGAGAAACCACTATTTTTTTCTGGTTGAGGAAAAAAGTGAGCTAGATAAGTTTAAATGGCACAATATTTCATTTTATTCTCACCTTCTCTCCTCTCTGTTCCTTCTACCCAGGTGACCTCACCAAGTAGTATTTACTTACATATTTTCAAAGAGTTCAAAATCCCTAAGTACATACTAGCTGAGGACAAATTAACTATTACCACATTCCTTTTATTGAAAGAAACGGAGAAAAAAACAACACCTGTCTCAGATTAAGAATTTACTGTAAGTATTTCATATTTAAAAATCCATAATAAGTTACAATTGTTTTTGTTTGCTTTGCTATTTAAAGGTAAGGATCAAGAATGAAAGAGTAATGCATTCTGGGCTCCCTTGGAATTATGTGGCTAAGGTACCCAATATGAGGAGACTGAGTCTGTGTTAGATTAAAACATTTTTTCTAAATGACCATGAAGATAACTAGCTTGTCTTCTTCCTTTATGATCATAAATAAAACAGAGCATTTAACTGGTGAATATTTTTATTCTGAATACTTAAATAGTTCTTAGTATGTAACATTAATATGTAAAGGCCCTAACAAGTGCATTAAAACTGCACAACAAGCTGCATTTTAATAATGCAGAGATTATGTGAGAGAGAAGCTAATTTCTGCCGCTTAGGTAACATAAGCAGAAAACAATTTCCTGAAAGAGCTGAAGCTTATAAGTAAAAGAGGTTTAATATGCACATGTCCCACAGATGGCAGAACTTAACATCAGCCCCATAAAGCACAGGAAGAAAGAAAAGATTAAAAAATATATATCCAAACCCTGGTTTCTTTCAAGTCTTCTGCTCAAAAGAGGATCCAGGATACTAATGAATATTCAACTTCTAGTTTCTTCTAATAATAAATTCCATTTCTAAATCTATGAAAACAAACTTGCCCTGCACTTAGGTTCTCTCAGGAGATAAAGTAGTCTTTCCTGTTCCTTTAGGAGCTGGTGGCGTTTGAATAGGAAAGGACGAGACAAACCAGGGCCAGGTGAAAAACCAAGAGCCACTTTGTCACCTGCAGTCTCTACCCTCCATTGGAAAGGTGGGCATTTTGCAGACCCTTCTCTCTGGATTAGCAAACCTTCCAACGTCATGAACCCCTATTCTGCTTGGGCAACTTTTCATTTCTAAGAGGGGCAATAAATACAGGAGATTTATATTGAACATCCCACAAGTTAAGACCTTGTCCTACCATCATTCCTCATGCAAGCAGAGAGCTAGTGGGCTGGTATTTGATTTCTGTCAGACTTACCCACCATGATTGCTAAAATCAACTTCCAACTTAGCCTCTGTCTCAGAAAGGAGCCCGAGGCCATGAAACCCACTCAGCCATCACCTGCCACGCTGCAGCGATTCTCCGAGCAGACATCCTGGGCTAGCATAATTGGCTTGATAGCCCGAGGTCAGCCTGCCTGGTGACTGAAGAGTCTTTCCTTTTCCACCTTCACATGTTATAATGCACTGTCCTTTGTGTACATGGACCATGTTCCTGTCCCACCATCAATGGTGGTGGACCTGAAAAGCAAAATGTGACCATCCAGTAGGGCTGAGCTTGAGGGCCATACATAGAAAGTACATGCCACAAAATGACAGGAATTCTCGAAAGACCTTGCCCAGCTCCTCAAAGAGATCTCTGCATTTATCTGTATCATAGGTTTTCAGGAACCTGCTTGTATCTGACTCCACACCTCTGGCTTCTTTGGTGTTTTCCTATTTCGGTGTTAGCTTTCAGGCAGCTTTCTAGTTTCTGGGGCAATTTCATATATTGACTGGTACCCCATATATTTACAAGGAAAAAGAAGCATTAAGTAATAGTCATACTCATGCGCATTGGAAAGAATTAAGAAAGGCGTGTCAGGTTTAATTTTGAATTTTCTTGTTACTTGTCAGTCTGCCTCTCAGACTTAATGCCAGGAAGGAATAAAAATCCCCATTCCTCGTTGGTGCTCAGTGGCATACACAGCATGAACGGGGGGCTTAACTCCAGGCTAACTGGCTCGGCTTCTGCCTGTATCAGCACAGAGCCAGGGACTGAGCGATCCAGCTTCCTGTCCACCCTCTTATCAAATTCAAACCAAGTAGAGCTGCCCAGACACACACCTTCCCCAGGGAAAGGAAAGCAGCAGAGAACAGAACAAGGTTGGAAAGAGAGCCTGTTTCTGAAGTGGGCCGATTGGGAAGCCATTTAGGCACCTCTTTAATGCCCAGCTAGTCCTGCCCCGCAGCGGAGAGAAATGGCAGTTCTCTCCCGCCCCAGTCAAGGCCCAGGTTACATGTGTGTTTCCTATTTGTATGTATCCTTTCCCTGAACCTGACATAGGAAGAAAGGTTTACTGTAGGGTCCCAGAATTTAGACATAATTAACCAAGCCTCACTTTACCTATCTAGCTCCATGAATGGTAGTAAGAACATCACTGAGACACCATCAGCCTAGTCCCTGGAATACAAGCAGTTTTAGAATCAAGAAACTGTCCCGCTTCAGTAATAGGAACTGATTCTTATGGGAAGCTATGCCACCAGAGAATTTAAATAAAAAAAAAAAGGCTGTTACTATGATGTGAAGACTTATTGCTGGTCTAAAACCTAGCCTTGACCTGCTGATATTTGTTTTTGAAGCAGATCTAATTATAGTCCACTATCTAACTCAACGTTCATCATTAAACTGTCACTACAAGGACAAAAATTATAAAAGGGGAAAAATTAGCACAGTATAGCAGAAAGTCTGGGTTTAAAAAGGGCTGAGTTAACATTCCTGCTGTCGTGTGGAGTCTGTGTGTAACCCTCGAGAAGTCACCTAACCTCCCCTGGAACAAGGACACCATCAGCTCCATCAGCACACGACACCCATCTTACAGGGGGGTCGGAACTGAGTGAGGGGGGCACAGGCCCTCGAGCCAGACCACCAGGGTTTGAAGTCATGCTCCATAACCTCAGTGACCTTGGGTAAGTGAGTGAATCTGTCTCACATCTGTCACCTATAAGATGGGGATGAGGTTAGAATGCGTTTCACAGAATTACAGGACAATGTGCCCGTGGGGTTTAAGCCCAGGGCCTGGCATCTGGGAGTTTCACCTGCACCCATTTCACCTATTTTACCAGTGACTGCTGTTATTGTTGTTGTTATTATTACTACCTTTATTTTATCATCCAGAATGTGCTAGTGCTCAATAAATAGTGGCTTTACTTCTCCCTTTTATATGATCTTTCTGCCCCCCTCTGAGAATTTTACATGTTTAATACTACATAAATATTATTTAATTATTTTAGCTTTCCTTTCAGATAAATGTTTTCTCTAACTCACACTTAGTTATGATGACTGATGGTAGCAATGATCCTAGAAAGTTAAGGTTTAATGAGACCTTAGAGATTCTCTAATTATCTAGCTACTTATTACAAAGATAAAGTATTTCAGTCCCAGAGTAGCTCATTCCCTCCAGGAAACAAAATGTAAATATATACTTTATAATATTTTCATATAAAGCATATTTTTATTTATGTTTAAACTCTTAGAAACTCTTTATAATCATATGAAATTCTTTCATGTTAGTTTTTAAAAAAATTATTTTTATTGCTTATTTCCCGTTCCACACGATTCAAAATGATCCTTCAGTCCTTTATATATTATCGGTATAATGTGGTTTCAGAGATTAAGGGAAAATGCGAATATTTTTATTAAAATCTATTTTACTTTGAGCAGAACATATATTTTGTTGACTGGGAAAATACTGACAGCAATCAAAGGGCTTCGGGGTTAGGACTCCAAAGCATGCATTTCAAGCCCAGTGAAAGGCAGGGGGTTGGCCCGGCTAATACTTCTTTTCCTATGGACTTTCTTGAAAGATTTTGTATTATAATTATCCCTAGAAAGTTGCTCTCCTAGGGAAACTTGAACTTAACCCCTCTAAGTAGGGCTAATTGCAAAAGCACCTCCAGACTGTTCTACCCACAGGGTGACCTCAGCCCCTGGTGGGGCTCTATTTAGGGCAGAGAATGAAGCAACGGGCCTGGCTCTGTCCGCTTCGGCTTCTACTCCGCTCTGCCTACTGAACACTAAGAATAGATTCTCCTTAGGGGTCGACACAGGTTTTCTCTCCTGTCCTCATATACTGAAGATGACGCAATGTATGAGTTGTCCTCATTTAGAGCTAAACTGAGGCTCAGGCAACCTTTCAGGAATTTATTTTATCAAGTGTCAAAGCTGTAGCCTGAATCTCAGGTCGCCCTCCAGGGCCCATTCTATAAGGTCACTTGGACCCTAAAGTCCCTTATACCCCCAGGGACTCTAGCCACCAGCTTATCTTCTTTTTCCTTAGTAAAAAACAAAGCCCAGCCCTAGCTGGTTTGGCTAAGTGTTTAGAGTGCTGGCCCATGGACTGAAGGGTCCTGGGTTCAATTACAGCCAAGGGCACATACCTCGGTTGCAGGCTCAATCCCTGGCCCTGGTCAGGGTATGTGTGGGAGGCAACCAATCGATATGTCTCTCTCACATCCATGTTTCTCTCTCTTTCTCTCTCTCCCTGCACTCTGAAAAAGCAAAAAAAATATCCTCAGGTGAGGATTTCAAAAAAACACACACACACAAAAACAAAGCCGAGAACCTGCCCAATGGTCCATAATGAGAAAATATAGTGGTTTTAGCAGTGATGAGATTAGGTGTCTTGTGATTACAAATTGGGCAGGAACAGTATCTTTTCAAGAATGAAACAACTGAAACCTGTGTATATTCCACTTATGAAGAACAAACAGCTGTGAATCCCCTTAAAAATGACACAAATATGGGACTGGCAAATAGAGCTCTCTTTCTCTCTCTCTGCTCTTCATGTAGATCTCCCAGCAGTGAATCAGCTAGGAGCTCACCACACCCCTCCTCTACTCCGTCACATAGGTAAACATCATGCCTCCTTGGAAAAAATCCTGTTTCCTTAAATAATTTAACTGCCATTTTTATTAATTCATAAGTATAGCACTGACCATTGTAATTTAATAGTCTCAGTAAGGTGGATGGTTAAAACACACAACTCAGTCATAACAATTATGACACAGGCTCCACTTTTTTCCTAGAATGCTTTCCTATGGCAATAAGTACATCTCATTAAAAACTCAGAATGAAAGCATCACACTGTGATTAACCTCACGTTACCTTTATAACAGCAGAACCGCACAGCACATTTCATCCTGTAAAAGTGCTAATAGTTAGTAATTGGGAAAAAGAACACTGAACAAAAGTACCCCATAAGATCTTTGGACAATGCTTTTTACAGAAAAAAAAAAAGTACTATAAAGACTTCTGAAATTGTGTTCTGTTATTTCACAGTCCAGATGGGGTTGTTGCATTATGTTAATTATTAACAAAGTAACAAAATATTAAGCTGAAATTGTGTTAGCTCTAATTAAAAGTTGTAGGTCTAAACTGTGTATGGAAGGTTTTCGGCAGCTTTTGTCAGATATTTTCCTCCTCTGTGTCTTCGTTTATTGACAGCAGACTCTAATGCCTTCTCAAAAATTGCTGCAGTCTTATGTTAAGTATATTAGAAGTGAACACTGTGAATATTCTAATATTCTAACACTGTGGGAATATCGTCTATGACAACCTGTGGGAAGTCTAACACCTAGGCCTTTGCAATGGGCTTTATTTATTCAACCCACCATAAAAAGTTAGTGTGAGAAGGGAAGACAAAGGAACTAACTTATCTGGGATTCAATTACATTTTCTCCAAAATATTAATATCACTTTCAGTTATGATAAAAATGAATTACTTGCTATCCATGGTAATAAAAGCTTGGTTTGGAGCAAGAAAGGGGCAAGAAACGTTTCCCTTAAACTGTAAGAAACGCTGAAACATAACACCAGATTTCCTTCAGAAATTACATATGAAAATAATATTAAGTATCTGAAAAAGACACCATTCTATTAATTTTATTCTGTTTGCTGAGCATTTCAAATATTCTCTATTTAAATATACTTTCTCTACCTAAATTATCAGCAATAATAGAGTTATAGAATCTTTGAAATTAAAAAATATCCATCATGAATACATTTTTATTAAATGTCCATTTATATTTCTAAAATATAATTTCAATAAGAATTTTTACTAGGAATATTTTTTAAAGTAGTGAATTGAAAATGTCCTCTCATTTATTATAATTCAACAAGAATCTGGGTAGTTCAGTGTTCACTCATGTAAACAAGAAGAATTGTTTAAATATTCAAAAACATTCCCAAAAGATAATACAGTTCCGAAGACGACACAGAGAGCCCAGTGTCAGGAAAGGCAGTTCTCTCCTCGCTGTTATTAATAAGACACCAACTTAACCTGGTTCCACCAAACTTTCAACAACTGTTAACATTTTTTAAAGTTCCTACATTTTCTGCACCCTCCTTTAGCCCGTCTTAGTTATAACTAGGGTGGCCATGTCCCACCCAAGCCAGGACAGTTTTGAGAATGAAAGGGGATGCTATTAATAGGCACAGACCGGGACTGTCCCAAGCAAACCTGGCTAAGTGGTCACCGTAGTGACGGCCCCCTTCCTTCATAACCTTTCTGCTGTCACTAAGTTAAACAGCACACGTGTAGAGTCGCCTTCTCCAAATTACACGTCTACTTCCAGGACATGTAAGTAATCATGGGAAAAGGGAGAGTGGGGGAGTAAAAAAACAACCAGGCAGATTTATTTTAACTTTGAAAAGGAAAGGCAGGTAAAAAGAAAGGAAAGACCAAAGAAAATAAGACCATTTACTAGGGAAGGCAAAGGTTACAAAAAATTCACTCTGCCATCCCAGTTACTCACTTCTTGCTTTCTTTTGAACCCTTAGCTTACTAGTATAGGTTAGAAACTTGCTTTTAGATTAATTTGTTATTGCTACTAAGCAGCTCTAATTACAACTTACTTTGCCAACCACACAAATAAATCTAAATAAATATTACATTAAGGAGTGGTTAAAGGGGTCCAGTGCTCCCAGATGGCAGCGGTGTTCATTTAGTCATCAGCTCACCAACACACACTTTAGAATACCTACGTTTTTTGCATGCCTCACAGCAGAAAGGGGATTGCTCACCACGGCTGGTTTCTAGTCTTCTTTGTGACCGCCTGTATCTAAGCCCAAAGGTTCCAAGTGTTAGACAGAGAACAATAGCCTAGCATTTGACTTGAGCCAGCTAATGGCACTTGGCCGATGGTTTACTCAGTTACTAAAACTGCCATCTCTGCTTTAAGCCCTTTGTAATCTGATGTTATTTTTGATGTTAGTGTTTTTGAATCTAGTTCAGATAAAGAGGAGCTACAATGCCAAAAAATGTTTAAATGGGACTCTCACCTCAGGACAATATCGTATACAGACCATGATACAAAGCCACTGTCTCAGGTGATAACAAGTGAACTCTTACCGTAAGTTACAAATGATTAGCAGACTTTGCACATCTGTGATAATATAATAAAGCAAATTCTATATTAACATAAATAAATGCCAGTGAAAAATAATACCTTGATTTTTATTTTCATTTAATAGCAATCACTAAGCATGGAACTTATACTGGAGAAAAATAAAAAATATCATTTAAAAATTTATTAAAATCTAAAATTACTAAGATTCAAAGAAAAAAATCATTCTTTAAGTATCTGATCTTTTTATTACTACTTCCAAAGCAGAGAATTTGGCCTTCCTAAGTGAAATGGCTTTCCTAGGCCTTTTTAATTAAAATTATTAGGCTCCATGGGGGTTAACAGCTATGTCAACCTTCTTCTAATACTCCTTCCTGGAAAGGTTAAAGACCACATTTCTTCTGTGCTCCTGTGGCTAGGGTTCCAGATGTGATTTGGGTTCCACAGTTAGGAATGCTAAATTAGGGCGCCTGGGGAGAGGCGTCTGGCGGTAACAGAGATGAGGGTGGTGGGGCCACCCAATCCCGGCAGCGACGGCAGCTCCTTTCAAGGCCCGGATCTGTGATGGCTTCAGCAGTGACATCCAGATAGTCTAGCTGGAGGGGGAGCTGTTTTCCAGCTATCCAAAATATTCTGGAAGTCACCTAACATGTTCTAATAAGTGCTTTCTCATTGAAATAGCTAACGTGGACTTGTTCTCTGCAGCTGAACCCCAACCAATACATTATCCAAAGTGGGAACATAAAATCACTAGTTTCCTTACTCAAAATTTTAAAAATATTGTGAGCATAAATTTCTTCTAACAGATCTTTGGGCTTCCCACCTTAGCTAATTTCTTATCTTTCTCCAGTATTCTAGCAACTTCTTATCACACCATACAACTCCCTCTCCTCCCTATCTATACCTTTTATTGCTACTCTTAAATTTAAAAAAAATACTCAAGTTGTTATTTTTGGAGTATTGATTTGGCCATTCTTCCAATCGCCCATCTCCATCCATATATATTTAAAACGTAAATATAGGCCACACCATTTGGGGACTTAATTGTGTTTTTATGTGATAAAACCTAGGGTAGGAAAACAAAATTTGCCCAAATGAACTTTTTCTTTGAAGTGATACTTCAGATTGCTACATGGAGTTTCTATATACACTTTGCTTGGAAATCTCCTTAGCAAGATATTACAGTTCATCTTTGACAAGTTATGTTTTCCACATAACTGAAGGAAATAATTCAACTAAGCTTTGCTACTATGTAAAAAGATCTCAATTCTTCTAGTTCCCAAGAACAGGTTCTTCACTTCCTACTGTACCTCCACCAGCAGCATCTGTAATGTCTATATTTCCACTACGAGTCTGTTCAAGGCAATCTAGGATTTATTTTATCATGCTTCTCAAAATTCTTCCAGCCTCTACCCACTTCTTGATTCCAAAGCCAACCCTACATTTTCGATTATTTGTTACACAATACCCCACTTCCAGGTACCTCATCCATTTCTTCAGAGAGATCCTATTTCCCTCCATTCCTGTTCTTTTCTTGGTTCTTGTGTTTTTAACCATAGCTGGAGTTTATATTTTTATGGTGAGTTTAGTGCTATCTTAAAACATGCAGCAGCTCTTTAATACAGTACAGTAGTAGCCAACATCTAAGAAATAGATATTGTTTTGTTCGTATTTTACAGATAAAATACACTTACATCAGCACTTAGGTTTGGATGGAGACATAGCTTAATATGATGTCAATGACTGAACATGCAAAATTCATTTGTATCCTTCACAGTTATCACCCCAAAATCAGTGCTTCACTCTTGAAATTAAGCTTCCACTAGTCTTTCATGTTCCTTCCATCACGTTTCCTGTGGTCACATCACCTGAGCTTTTCTTTTCTTTTTTTTTTTTAAATATATCTTTATTGATTTCAGAGAGGAAAGGAGGGGGAGAGAGAGAGATAGAAACATCAATGATGAGAGAGTCATTGATCCAGCCCGAAACCCGGGCATGTGCCCTGACCGGGAACCGAACCCCGATCGCCTGGATCCTAGGTCAACACTCAACCGCTGAGCCACGCCCGGCTGGGCACCACCTGAGCTTTTCACACAACCAATGCATAGATATCTTTGTGCCAACCAATCGTGGGTCCTATTGATACACACTACATCTTAATATCATTTTATTTTGTGTTTTAATTGTCTTGGGAACATTATAATTTTTCATAAGACAGATATAAAGTGTTTATGTTCATACCTTATAGTTAGTGAGAAAAATTGGATAATATTATTGGTCCGTAGGCCTTTTTTCTCTTGGTTTAAACTTTAAGTTCTAAGTTGAGGTGTCCCAATACAAAGAAATCAAAACATACAAAACTCTTTGAAAAGATTGAGTCAACTTTTCACAATGCCAAGAAGTAAAAAATCATCACTGCTAGAGCTCAAGCACTGGAAATCTCAGTCCAAAGAAAGAATCATGAAAAAAAAAATTCCCAAGTCAGCAAAAAAAAAAAAGGGGGTTTAATAGTACAGTTGCCATGGTAACTGCAGCGCTGCAGACCAGTGCGTGGTTTGTAAAGTGCCTCTGTTTTAGGTTCTTTAGGATAAAAGACATTCTATAAATTCAAAAATTTGGGAACTCAAAAATAATACTAGTAAATCTTGAAATGCTTTCAGTAAGAGACCTTAAAAATACAGTCAAACCTAAAAGCCATCAAAATGAGCTTGTGTTCTGGATACGCCTGAGCTCCTTGACTGCCTCCTCCGCCACGGCCGTTTCCAAAGCTCTAGCTTCTGTGCTTCGCAGCCTGCACCTCACCGGCTGCGGGGAGAGGTGCCCCGTGGGTGGTGGGTGGCCTGAGTTTGCCCAGGGTGATATGAAGAGCTGCTGTACTGTGGAGCTCACCATTTTTCTTGTCCTCTAGGCCCCCCATCATGACACGGTTCTAATGTACTTTGGCGTTAAGTGTCCAAAACATGTTAGGGCCTTCCTTTAATGAATATATCATTTGATAGATTTGTGTATGTCAGAGATAAAGTCCGTTTTCAGTCAGCACTATTCCAGTATGCATTAAACACAAAACATGTATGTATGGGCTGGGTGTGTGTAAGAATTTGCACATGATGCCTTAAAAGCATAAATCATGTGTATCACATTATCACAGTTTTGAATTTAGGTTCTGAATAGATTATAAAGTTGTAATAAGAATGTCATAATAAATTTCATGTAATTAAGGTTTTGTTTTCACCGCAAATTTTAAAAATTCTGACATCTTCTAATAAATACCGAGTTGTTTGACACTAAGAAAAATTAGCCTTAGAAATAGTTTTCACCTTTCCAAGAAGGATTCACTAATTCTTGTGGTTCAGAAACTTTATTTTGAAAACAAGCATTTTTGTACTCATTCTTTTAATAAGTTAGTGGGATACTTTGCTATAAGCAACATTTTTATATTAAATGCTTCAGATATTTACAGTGTAAATAAGAAAATGATTCCTGAGAACACATTGTAAAGAATTCTAAAAATATGTTAGGAATTATGGTTTAATCCATTTATAGGGAAAGCACATTGTTTAACAAAATGTAGAAAATAAATGAGTAAAACGATGTTTTAATGATTGTATTTATAAACACTCTGTGCTTGTGTGTGTGTGTGTGTGTGTGTGTGTGTGTGTGTACGTATTAAAAAATAACAGAACACTCTGTAGGAATGAATGTGAGACCTTTTTGAGAAACAGATGATATTTGACTTTTCCAACAGATTACCTGCCTTGCTCTTACACTTCTATCTTCTGTAGAATCTCTTGAGTGATCTAATTACTGGTACACTTATTTGTGGTTCAAAAAATACCCACTTTAAGGATTTTGAAACTGAATTCCAGGAAGGCTCAGGAACTTGCTCAAAACTATGCTGTTTGAATTCCAAAGCTGAGACTCAACCCAGACTTTCTAACTCCAAAAACCCAAGGTATCCATTCCTTTGTACATCTTAGCACTAATTTCATGCAGATGGAAAGTATTTAACATAATGAAAATTAAGAGCAACAAAGTGAAAATTCCTGATAAACTTATATTGCATACTGTCATATCAAAAAAGAACATCTAAATGTTTAATTTCAACTAATTGCCAAAATGTCTCAGCCACAGCTGAAAAATGGGCAAAACTTAGAGAAATTCTTTTTAAACTCCCTTACTTAATATTTCCCCCAAATAATTAAAAAATATGAATACTTTAGTTAGGCTTATATAAAAGTACTTTCCCCTAAACTTTTGTCTGTTAAAGCATCTTCATTAACGGAGATTCTACATGACTCGTTATGGCATTACATGCCAGTACAGTATCTTCCCCACAGTAGCTGCGCAATAAATACTTTGGGCGGCAAAACCAGCTCCTGAGCATTTCTTAAACCAAAACCCAGCACACCAGGAGTGATTAGATCACCAAGGGATTCCGTAGGATGGATGTGGGTGAACGAAGCAGGCTCTCAGAATTCAAAAACCACTCTAAAGACTGTTGATAGCCGGGTTTGATGACTTCGTAAAAACAGAGCATATAATGGCGACTGAGGAAGAAATTCCCTCTATGGTGACAGATAAGTGTCCTTCCCCCGTCTAAGGGGCTGTGAGGTTAAGCTGCCGGTTCGCTTCTGGGCTGCTGTGTCCAGTTGGATTCCTTCATTATCCTTCATTACAGGGACTGCAATGACCGCTCTGAATACGCCTTCCCTGAGGAACAAGGGAGGCCTCAGGAAATGTCAACTAACTTGTATTGGCCTCATTTGTTGCCTCTTTGCTGGCTCATTCGTCACCGTAAGTGAAACAACTCTAAATGGAACCCGGGCCTTCGTTTGTGCCGCTCTTCCCGCCCAGACCCGATTCAGTGGTTTGCCTCGGCCCAGGCCCAGCCATCACCAAGGGCGAACGTCTGCAAAGCTAAGGGTTCCCTAATGACAGATCGAATCTGGATTCTGGCAAAGAAACGAGTTCCAGGGCTTGGGGAGCTAAAGGCACCACTCAAAAACAATGTGACGCTTCCTTAAAATATCATTTTAATATGCAATTAAAGAAGGGGGTGTAGCATTTTGACTGAAAAACTGCAAATGTAAACTGGACACTCGCATGTTTGACAATATAGTAAATTACTTCTGTAGGCAAGTAATTTACCAGAGAAAATCGTATAATATTCTAATCAAAGGAGCATTGCACAGCTTCCCAAGGTGGCTACTCTGAATGAGAAAATACTTATCTGAGTGTGCAAGCTGGGGAAATTATCGTGTATCTGTTTCTGTATCTTTGGCTCACACATTTTAGCTGTCAAATCTTTGTGCGGGCGCACTCCTTTACAGGGAAAGGATGACGTCGCTCCTTAGGCTGGTGCTCCAGAGGGGCACAGCCACGCAGGTCCCTCAACAGAACTAACGGGGCTGCCTCGCCTTGCATTCCGCACCCCGCGGCCTCCTCCCCAGCCTCTGCGGCGCTGTGGCCACTTGGAGGCGAGAGCCAATCCCCCATCATTTCTCTTTCTTCCTCCGTCCCGGACACCCGAACAGAAGCTTCCAGAATTGTATCACTCGGAGAAAGACCCACGTTCCACTTAGGAAAAACGACTCCAACTCCCCCTTTCCCTCCACAACAGCGGCATTTAAACTCCCCCTGGAGAAGGAAGCGCTGAAGGGCAGCCGAGTGTCTCAAGAGCTTTACAAGCACGTGTGGGTAGGAAAGAGAAGGCAAGGCGACCGGGACCTTGTCACCGCATAGGCCGCTTCATGCCTGGCTGAGGAAGGCATGTCGCCCACCTGTCTACCCCCGTCGGAGCCATTAGCTTTGACCTCATAGGACCAGGCTGCGTCTCCTTACAGCCCTCTGAGCGCATCGGCCTCTCTGGGGGGGTCTTCAGCAGCACCCAGACCCTGCACCGAGGCTGGCGCTGCTGCGAGCTCATCTTAGCTCTGTGCCCAGGGAGGGGAACGAGGGGCTGGGGCTGGGGGAAGCAAGATGAAGAGGTTTTGAAGTTCGCTAAGCAAATACCCCAAAGCCATAACAAAATGCTCATTTCACATATAAAACTCTTAGCTAGTATCTGGGATGGTCATTTTTCTGCCTTAGGAAACTGGATGACAGGTAAGGAATAAACAATTTTTCTGACTTTTAACACAATGGTCACTAGTATATAAAGTCTCTAAGTTTTAGTATGGTAACAGTCTTGCAGTTTTGTGTTGCTAAGTCTATTTTTTTATAGCTCTGGCATTATGAAAAAATAGAACTAGATGTAAAAAAACGAATTGTGCCTTGTGCCCAAGTGACTGGGAGGATCCTCCATGTTCAAACTCACATTTACCACTTGAATTTGTGACACGGTTATGGCAGAAGCACATGTTTTTGAGTTACCTGAAATTCTGTGTCAATTGCAATATATCCATTACAAATACTCCTTGGGGACAATAGGTACAAGGTCCCTTAGAATCAACAGAGCCGCCGATGCTGTTACACTAAAATTCCATGATCAAAAGAAGAATTTTTAGTACTTAAACATCTTGCCTCCCAAATGTTCCATGAGGACAATTTGCTTTTTAATTGTCTGTTTCTCCATTTAAAGCTATGATCTGCTTCACTTTTGTACTATGAGAAGATCCAAAGAGTCAACAAAAAATAGGTTTCAGGAGCAGGATCAAAATGACTCCATTTTTACTACCTAGTGACAAACCTACAGTTCTCATAACATTGAGCAAGATGTATGCAAAGTTTATAGCATCACATGCAATTCAATGCCTCTTTGTAGCAGGTTCTACAACAAAGTAGGAATATTACAATAGAAGGGTATATCAGGATTTTCAGGATTATCAACCACTGGCATATTGCTTAGACTCACTCTAGAAGTAGTTCTTTTATTCCATAAACTACCTGAGACTTCATTTGAAAATACCCCAGAAGACATTTACAAAACACTTGCAACTGTCCACTAATAAAATATACAAGTGGGGTCCGAATATTTCTATGAGCTTATTTTCAACACACCGAACAATTAGAGGTTCAGAGTCTCATTAATCAAAATACAACATACAAGTGTTCTTTTCTTTTTTGAAAGTGTTACAAGAATTACAAACATTCTACCAGCAAATTACCTAAGACTGCCAAATTGGAATTGCGTTTTTAAAATATGCCAGCATTTCTCTGTTAGCCCATTTAGTTATAAATTACTTCATTTTTGCTTGTTTGGTTTTTGCTTTCTGCAATGGTAACTACCCTGCAATTTTTCAAGGGTAAATATCCTATATTTTGCCAACAAGTAAGAGTCTGGGAAACCAAAATGATTTTTCAGCTGGAGTAATATTTTTTAAATGGAAGTTATCATAATTCAAATGTTACATTAGAGAATAAAATCCTGACGTTGTAACATAAATTACATATTTGGAAAATTCATGTGTTGTCAAAAGGCATGTCTTCAGCAATAACTCATTAAAGAAGTGTATTCTGACATACAGTTCTCACCGCTGATTAGTATTTCAAATATTCTTTATCTGCAAAGATGCTAATATTTTCCTTAACTATCTCTAAAGGTCAACATGATTCCACAGGTATCTTCAAACCAATTTGAGATTAAACAATGTGATTCTTACTATTTAATTTACCTCCTCATGGATTTCGTTTGTTAGAAAATTGGTTGAACTTTAGCTAATAGTATTGTCAGGACAGAAAAGAAGAAATGAGCATTGGTGCCAGAGTGAGACCCTGTGGATTCAAATCCGACTCTGCCCTTTTCATCTGTATGGCCTTAGGCACATGAGTCCTCACCTGCGAAGTGATGCTAATGCTGCCCATCTCTACAGGGCAGTCTTAAGGATGAAATGAGACAGTATGCTCCCTGCAAAGTACACACACTCACTGGGCTGGTGTCAGTACAACCTTCCAACGCAGCCCAAACTAATAGTTTTATTGTGCTGGGATCTGACAGAACAAGTCTGGATCTGTAAAATAGTGTTTCTGGGATCTCAACTTTTCAAAAGAAATTATTTTCAATCCCAACAATAATGCAATGGCCAAGGATCTTAGAACACAGCATTATTTTGTAACATTCAGTGCATCATGGTAAACACACAGCAATATCACACTGTACTCTCTTTTTCAACCATAGTCCACCTTCAACATTGCTCCATATTAGTTTCAGGTGTACAGCACAGTGGCCAGACAGTCACAAGGTGTTCCCTCCGACGCCTCCGGCACCCACCTGGCGCCACACAGTCATTGCAGCATTACTAAGTTCCCTAAGCTGTATTTTACATCCCCATGACTACTTTGTAACTACCAATTTGTACTTCTCAATCTCTTCACCTCTTTCACCCCGTCCCCCACACTCCCTCCCCTCTGGCATCCACCAGTCCGCTCTTTGTGTCTATTTTAATTTTGTTTGTTTATTTTGTTTTCAGATTCCACATATACGTGAAATCACATGCATACCATACATTTTCATGGTACTTTATAGTACTCAGAGTGCTATCTCATACATTATTTCATGCAACTGTAGCAACAATTCTATGAAGCAGGGCAAGCAAATAGTATCTCCCGTTGATCCTTGATAAAGGCAGGTTGACAGTAGCTGGTTACTTGAAAACGCTCACCGGGCTAGTTAACTAATGGAGCTGCAACTAGAATTCAGCTCTTCTGAGTCCAGTGCTGTCTCCACACTCCCTCCTTACATGAACTACAGTGATTCTTTATTTATGGGACAGTAGGAAAATGCTACTGTACACCAGTATTTACTGGAAGTTAAGCACAAATCTTCCTTCAGAACATGCCTCTGTGGTCATGTGTGATCAGTTTTAAAGCCAAGTCCACTTAGAACACTTACATCAAAAGCCTTCTCTAAGGATTAGCACTGTGGGAGTTACCAAAGGGAGTTCAAACAGACGCTGCTCTCAATAAGTTTAAAATCTAACAGGAAAAAACTGCCAAAGGGCAAAATAAAGCAAATAACAACCTAAAAGTATAAGGCAGACTATAAAAAAGATGTACAGTTTGAAAAAGTGAATCCTTAAGAAAGGGTTAAGGATGATTAGGAAAAAGCAGCTATTTCAACAAGGGGTGGAACTAAAAAATAAAAATAATGCCCTTGCAATAAAATAATTGTCCTATTATCTAGAACTTCTGAGTTAACTGACAAGAAATAACTGTAGTTGGAACTTAGAACTCCTACCCACAATTTAAAAATATTTTCCCGGCCGGGCGTGGCTCAGGGGTTGAGAGTCGACCTAGGATCCAGGGGATTGGGGTTCGATTCCCAGTCAGGGCACATGCCCGGGTCGTGGGCTCGATCAATGACTCTCATCATTGATGTTTCTATCTCTCTCTCTCCCTCTCCTTTCCTCTCTCTGAAATCAATAAAGATAATATTAAAAAAAATAATAAAAATACTTATGTTGGCAATCTTTATTGAATATTGTTCATCATATAAATTCAAATACAAATAATATAGTAGTAGGTCTTAATATCCAAAAAGGTTTTTCCAAAGTAAATGTTTTTGCATATTGTAAATATTCATAACCATATTATAGGGCTTATTCTGTACAGATTTTAATTTGTTGCAAAGTGAAATAGCAAGATGTTTTTAAGGAAACCTTCTTGTCTACTTATAAATAATATCTTTGTCAAAGTGGCTTCTGGAGGGAATGGCATAAACTATGTTTCGAAACTATAACATTTTTAATCCAAAAACATTTTATATTCAGTAGCAAAAGGGAATAGCAAGTATTTTCTTCTCATACAAGGTACATAATTGTGAAGTGATTTGTTCTCCACAATGCATATTTTAAGAAGTACTCATTTGATGTTATTGTGTTTCAGGCTCTGTATCTCTTGAAACAGTGTACCTAGTATCTTTAATATAACAAAGCCCTCTTCCCTACCTTAAGGATTTTGAATACCTAATGGGAGTATATTTAAACATGATTAAAATATACAGTATGATTTTTATAAAATGCATATAGCAATGTATTTTGACATATTAAATGTTAGTAAACATTTTTTTAATATAAATATATTTTAATTCTACCACATGACACTTTACATACCATTTTTAGGCTGATCGGAAATACTTTATGCTTCTTTCTGTGATGTTTATTTTTTATTAAAATAGGAAATCAAGACACACTGCTTTGTGTATAGAAATTATTATTTTTTTGTAATAGCACTACAAGTGTAAGTAGTAGCTGCAGTCAACACATTTGTAGAAATAAACTAAACATATCTTTTCACATTACAAAATTACCTCTGCTGTACTTGCTGGTCAGAGTTGATCAAACGATCAACTAGTGTAAATCATGTTTCAGCTGGTTGTGCAGCATATAGGTTGAGATTAGAATTTGAAGTAGAATTTGAAAAGGAGTCTCCTTGTTCAGAGGGGGAAAAAAAGGCTAAGAGTACCCTGTGACACTGAGCTCCCCCTTAAAAGATGTCTAGGGTTTAGGGCTGACCAACAACCACATAGTTTTAAAGGCCCTTGTCATTACTATAGGGCTGGACAGTAGACTGTCTGTGTTTCACCAGCTCATGGGAGTCACAGATGCTCTTGAAATGCCTCATTAGACATTTGGCTGTACAATACTGTCTTCAGAAGGTGCAATTCTGCTTTCTGATTCTTCATGTTTCTTCTCTTTCACTCTGAGAAAAAGATTTTTTCCTTTCTGGTTTGGGAGCTGTGGAAATCTACAGTTTTCTAAACTCTAGACAGGAGTTTAGGGAGATTACCATCTATAAAATATGCAAATAATTTAATGGCTGCCATGTCATTCTAGTTTTTCATTTTTCTGTTCTTAAGAGTGTCCTTGACAAAATATATTATTTTATAAAAATAATTGAAGTGTTTCTTTCTCATTGTAAAATCAGTACAGGGTAATCATAGAAATTTTGAAAAGCACAGGAAATAATAAAAATGAAAATGAAAATCGGTATTTCCATCACCTGGGAATAACTACTTTTGACATTTAGGTGTTGGTTGCATTTTCCTAATTTCCATAGATTCCAGACAGAGTGAAATCTGGATGGCCTGAACAAGAATTTCTCAGGCTGGGAGTGCTCTGGGAGGGCACACACCTGGGAGATCGTGTGTGGGGGTAGCTGCTAGGTCTTGGGCCCGCCTCTCACTGGGATCTGTGGCTTCTCCTTTGATACCTCTTACTATGTGCTTATCTCGATCCCCTGAACCAGACTGTTTGGCTCTATATGGACTTGGTTTCTGGCTTGTGCATATCTGATAAGCAGACATGTGTGCTGGGGGCCAGTACAGCGGGTGAGTAGGGATGGGCCTGAATATTTGAGACTCAAAGTATAAATAAATGCATCCCAGATATTAGTAAATGTGGGGAAAATAGGCTAGAAATCTAGGGATGGGAGGAGCTAACAAAATAATTGGTATGTGGGAATCTTGAGTACTCGCAAAGGAACAGCAGGTCAAATTTAAGGGAAGGAGGAGGTGACTAGTGAATGTTAAAAAAGACTTCGGTAACTCCAAGTCTTGATGACAAAATTTAATATTCAAAGTTTAGGGTGAATTACTTTCTCTGGTGGAGAGATTTCTGTGTTTCTGGTGACTGACAAGTAAATGCCATTTCTATTCACTGCTAACTCATCAGGATGGAATTTTCCAAATACTTTGTTTTGAGACACAAGCTTTGTGTGTCTTCTCAGAAATCCTTAACTGCTCCCCCTTCTTCCTCTTTCTTGGTTTGCACCCACCCCTCCACTTTCAGACTTGGACACTGTAACCTGAAAGCGCAGGGGTGGCACCTTCCGCAGGAGTCGGGAGGGAGCCACAGGTGACCCCCCTTGCACACTGTCCGAGGGTCCCGGCTGGCCTTTCCACAGTCATCTGGACACAGCGGCCAGCAGAGCGTCTCATCGCTTTGCAGCTTCCCTCGTCTGACTTCCCTTGCCCCTGAGTCTTTTTTTTTTTTGCAAAGGCAGTTTTAGTTTTTAAAAATTTATTTATTTTTATTTTTGTTTAAAATATTACAGATGTCCCTTTTTCTCCCCAATGACCCATTCCACCCCGTCCCATCTCCCTCTCTAGTCCCTCTCCCCACCATTGTCCCTGTCCTAGGGTTGTGCATATGTGCATATAAATTCTTTGGTTCCTCTCTCCCCCTCCTCCCACCAGCCATCCTCCTTCCCAGTGAGATTCGTCAGTTTGATCCATGCTTCCATGTCACTGAATTTATTCTGTCAATCAGTTTATTAAGTTCCTCAGATTCCACATATAAGTGAGACCCTGTGATGTTTGTCTTCCCCTGCCTCCTTGCCCCAGATTCTTACTCTCCTAGGCCTGCACTCTCAAATAAAATCAGAACTTTAATCCTTGCCTCGGGCTATGTTTTCTAGAGCAGTGATTCTCACATTTTAATGCAGACACAAACCACTTGGGGATCCTGTAGAATAAAATGCAGATTCTATGCCAGGAAATCTGGGATGGAGCCTGGGATGCTACACTGCTAACAACTTCCCAAGGGACATCCACACTGTTGGCCTTTTACATAGCAAGGCTCTAGAACACACAGAGTAAGAGCGAACTCATTACCACCTCCATGTAAGCTCTTTAGGGGTCAAGACTGTGTGTGTGTATTTTCCCCCACCCCTATTCTATCCCCTAAATCTGCAACAATAACTAGAATGTAGGAAAGTGTTCAACAGATATTTGTTGACTGAATAATAAATGAATGAATTCTCCTACATGACCAGTAATTCCTAGTCATGGTGAAAGTTTCTAATTTTAACATTCAAAATTCTAAGGTAAATTACATTGTTTGGCAGTGAGTTTTCTGTATTTTAAAAAATATTTTAAAATTGATTTCTAGAGAGAGAGGAAGGGAAAGAGAAAGAAAAAACATCAATGTGAGAGTGAAACATCCATCAGATGCCTCCTGCACACCCTGACCCCACAGGGGAGTGAGCCCGAATCCCAGGCATGTACCCTGACCAGGAATCCAAGGGGCAACCCCTTGGTGCACAGGATGATGCCCACCCAACTGAGCCACACCAGCCAGGGTGGTTTTCTGTAATTTTGATGGCTCACAAAGAAATGTTTGCAATGGACTGAATGTTTATGTTCCCCCAAAATTGTGAGAAAGAAATGTCAATTATTTAAAAGCCACCCAGTCTATGGTATTCTTTTATAGCAGCCCATAACAAGAGGATGTTGGACTAAGAGGATGTTTAATGCCAAAGATAGCTATAAACTTATATGACCCCAGCATCAAGGGGTTAAAGCCAAAAGTCAACGGGTTAAAAGAGTTACATTTTAGAAATAGGTTGCTGGTTTGGAAGCATAGATGGGTAGCAATGAGGTATCTAGTTCAGGAAAGCTTGTTTCCAAAGGCCAACCCTCCTTTTAAAGCCTGGTTGTCTTCTGAAACAGGCACTAGAGAACAAAGAGAAATGTGCTTAAGATCCATTATATTGGTAGCATCTCGTGCTTACTCACCCAGCACTTCACTTTTCATATAATATTGTTTATTACAGAGGGTAAATGGCAGTTTTCTGTTGAATTTTAACATAGTGCATCATATATAATTCATAAAAACTGCTAGCAGCAGCAACATGCTCCTTTGGTATTAGTCCTACTTAAGAAATGTGACACATTAGACATGTGTGATGGGCGTTGTGACTATTATTGGATGTAACCGACCTTGTCCTACTGTCCCTTCCGTTGCTACCAACAATCGTTTGGACATTTAAGATGTTTTAGCTGACAATATCAGCAGCTATTCTTGTTACACTTTTACTGTTGTCATAGAGACACAGAAGTGGCCGAACAGAGTTTTCACATATGATGTTCCTGATGAGGGGGTGATACTATCCTTGCTACTATATGTCACTGAATTTGTTTCTGAATTATTGCATCAAGGTCAGGGCTTTCCCCTTGGAATTTTAAGGAATTTCCAAACATCCTAAGAATTTCTACCAGAAACTCCCATTTGAAAGACTCTTTCACAGTGGTTCTCAAAGTGTGGTTCCAGTAGCATTAGCATCACCCACCAACTTATTAAAGATGCAAATTGTTGAGTCCTATGATGGTTTACTGACCCAGTTAGCTGGTAAAACATTTTTTCTGGGTGTATCTGTGAGGGTGTTTCTGGGAGAGATTAGCATTTGAGTCAGTAGACTGAGTAAAGCAGATCCACCCTCACCGAAGTGGGGAGATGTCATCCAATCTGTTGAGGGCCCACGCAGAACAAAAGATGGAGGGCGAGTGAATGGGACCCTCATCTGCTCCTGGTTCGGAGGCCTTCAGACCCTGGCTGAATTATATGACTGGCTTTCCTGGTTCTCCAAATTGCAGAGAAAGGATCATGGGACACCTCAGCCTCCATAACCATGTGAGCCAATTCCTATAGTAAATATCCTCATATATCTATATCTCTGTATTGCTATACCTATACCTGTCTATATATCTTTATCTATACATATATATATACACATATATACACTATCAGTTCTGTTTCTGTGGAAAACCCTAATAGAGATCCCATTCCAGGCCCATTACCTCAGAAACTCTGTAGTCTGTTTTAACAATCCTCTAGGTTATTAAGATGTATGTGCTAAAGTATAAGAACTACTTCTCTACTAACTATTGTCCTGTCTCTGAAGACAGCTTTTATGAGAAATATTAAGGTACTCAAGAATCCAGAGATAAACTGAATACAGATGTTCTCCCTAAGGATATATGAAAATTTAAGGTATAAAACAGCATTTTTAGAAGTGGGCTTGAACTATATAAATAGTACCATAGGAGAGGTACTTATTAAAAATACATAAGTCTTAACCCCACCCAGACCTAGTGAATCAGAGTGTCTGAGTTGAGGCTGATTGCCTTGTAAAGGGCTCGCCAGACAGTTCTGAGGCATTAATTATGGTAACCATAGAATAAAGTATAGCTTATGTTAACATCAGTTATCTCTGGGTGATGGGGCCAAGAACAATCTTTACTTTCTATATATCTTTTTGAAATTTTTCAGTTAGATGCAATGATCATATACTACTTTTATTATCACAAAATAGCATCAAAGCAATTATTTTAAAAGGATAAAGCAGACAGAATAGCACCAAATCATCCTGGAGACTTGAGGGACTCGTGGATTTTCCTTGCATTACTTGTATCAGAATGAAGAGCTTAGATCCTGGAGTAGTACTGCCTGGGTTCAAATCCTAGAGGCTTAATTACAAGCTGTGTAACTTTCCTCCTAAAAGCCCCAGTTTCCTCATCTCTTAAGCAGAGATAGTAGTAACAGTGTCTATTTCACAGGGTTGTCATGAGAATCAAATGAGAGTACTTAGTACAGTGCTTAGCACATAATGGGAACACGAAACATTAGCTATTAGCAATATAAGGGTATCTATGGCTTATGGCTAGTCTTAGCTCTATTTTCTATGTCATATATTAATTAATCATTCAGTTTAATTGTAATGCTTAAAAAACTGGCCGTGACTCTAAGTGGAAGCTGTCTCCATGGATAATAACTCCTCTGCTTCACTGTGGACTCCCACTGCTCTCACTGACTCTTGTCCCTTGCCATGACTTGGACTCGCCCTCCTCTGAACAAAAAGCCACATCTTAGCTCTTTCCCCATCCAGTGCCCCATGCCTCCGCATTTCCACTTTTCCCCTTTCAGTTTTATGTCTGTTACCTTTACCATATTTATTTGACCCCCGAAGGTTGCAACTGTCAGTTACCTCGGTGCATGTAAGAAATGTTTGCTAAATTCTCTTAGGTTGAAAGTTCAGCATCACCGGGTATTTTTTTTCGTTTTGGACATAATTAATGATTTGAGTTTCTGAGGTTCTGTCAAATAGAACACTTCTGAGTCTGAAATTGAGAATTGATTTTTAAGAAAAAATTATTCCTGGGTTTGTACATCCAGGGCAGGGCCTGACGCTGGGCCTGGGGCAGCCCTGCTGAGTGCTCCTGCGGCCGCTGTTTGTAGGTCTGGCATCAGCCCAGCCACTTTTTTTTTCAAAGACAGATTTGTATGGGTCAAAGGCTGAGCACTTGATTGGTTTTTTTTTTTTCCTCCCAGATTTAATCAGAGAATTTTAAAGCATTGAGAAAGGAATTTAGGAGAAAAATTGATCAACTTCCTACTTTCTGGAGCACTTTTATATACTTTGAGGCAGTGGTTTTCAGTTTTTAACATGCATGAGAATCCCCTGGAGGTCCACTATAGATTGAAAATTGTGCCTTCCATTCATATTTTGAAATCCTAGCCCCTAAGGCAATAGTATTAGTAGGAGGGGGGGTCTCTGGGAAGTGATTAGGTCACGAGGGCAGGGTCCTCATGAATGGGGCCGGCACCCTTACAAAACAGACCTCACAGGGCTCCTGGGACCCCAGGCACGAACTCTACTAGTGAACTAGAACTTCCCAGCCTCCAGACTTGTGAGAAATTTCTGTTGTTTATAAGCCATGCAGTTTACAGTGTTTTTTGTTATAGCAACAGAAATGAGCTCAGATGATGGTTGTTGCAACGGGTTGCTGGGTCCCACCTCAGAGTTTCCGATTCAGTGGGCCTAGAACGAGGCCTGCAAACTGCCGTTTCCAACAAGTTCCAAGCCGATGTGATGCTGCTAGCTCAGGAACCTCACCTGGAGAACTACTCTCTCAAGGAGGCTATTCACAAGAATCGGGAGGGCTTCAGCCCCCTAAAAGTGAGGGAAGTTAGTATTTAGTTATGCCAGGAGCCCTCCAGTCACACTAGCCTGTTTCTTGCTCTCCCCCTCTTTCCTTTCTCCAGCTTACTGAATATTACCCAGATTTGCCAATTCCAGCCTGAGAAAGTGATCACTCCCACACTCAGTAAATTTCAGAGGAACTTACGAAAGAATAAAAAACATTTCTAAGCCTTGCCTTACAATGTCTGAACACCAGTTAACCACTGATTATAATTTTAACAGCAAAATATAAAAGTTAGCTCTACTGATGCCAACCTCTGTATTTCTGCCTACTTATTTCAAATCTCACTTACCTTTCCACAGTCAGTATCTGTGGTCCAGTCCCACTTTAAGCTTTTGCACTTGCAGCTTCCCCTGCCCTAAATGTCACGCTCTTCCCCGTCTATTCCTGTCCTCGCTTCTTTCAAAACACAGCTTCCTAAGATTCAAGGCCTCGAAAACGCCTTTCTTTAGAGACTTTGACTCACACAAATAATTCACTTGTTTTGCTCTCCAGTGGGTAAACACAGCTCTGAGTTCCATTATTTCATTTTCTATTATTTTCTAGTATCTTCTGGCCAATTTGTCTTATTTTTTATTTTGCTATCTTCCTCCAGACCGCGGCACCCTTCTCCTAAAACCAGGAAATTACAGGGAATCAAAACAAACTGACAACAGTGTCTCCTTTCACTGCCTGAGCTTCTGACAAATGATGCGTGGGGCGGGGACGGCCAGGCTACCCGAGTGGGAGACCAGGGAACCAGGGGAGCGCTAGGCCTGGCTTTCCTGCCTTGAAATTAAGAAGTCCACACTCTACTACCCCCAATTATCTTGGCTTCAGTGGCTCCATATCCTAAGAGTAGCCTGTTCATTCTTCCCGTCCACTTAGAACAGACACAAGCCCCATGCTTAGGAAGAAAGCACAGCCAGAAGGGTGGCTGCTTTCGTTTTGTGTTTAATTTTTGCTTCAGTGTTACGAGCATATATTATGCAGCCGGTGTAAAACAGCACCTGGCCTGTTTACTAACACAATGTTATAAAAGTAAAACATAATTAGAAAAAAACTGGATGACTGGGCCTTAGGACAAAACTCAGCCACAAATTATCACCTCACACACGTAACTGCCACGGTAACTGGAGAGTGGAATAGATGCCAAATGGTTCAGGCCAGCCAGGTTGGGGTTCCCTGCTGTAAGCATGACCGTTTCAAGGTGCTCCTTAACACGGCATCGCTGGGACCATCAAAAGCACAGCGAGGGCACCACGGACACGGCAACAGCCGGTAAAATCAGGGACTCACGGGGTTCCAGGGGCAAAATATATTCAGCACTTGTTTTACGGAAATGATTTAGTCAACTAGATCAGTGGTCACATTTTTATTACCGTCAGTGACCTTTTTTTTTTTTCTTTTTTTTTTTTAACTTTGATGTTCAACATGGCTATCCAAAAGCTTTGGCAGAAGCTAGGTAGTCAAGCTCTGTCTGATTTCAGTCCTGTCCCCCCTTCTAGCCATGTACCTCTGAGGATCTCCGAGCACCTCCTGCAAACCTCTACCACCTCACAGAGCAGAGGTGAAAAAGCCACAATGATACCTTATCGACTGAGAGCAAGAGCAATCACTGAATATTAAGACAATAGAATACAATCCCCAACTTTTCTCTACTCATTTACTTAAAAGGTAGATTTATTTATGGGGAAGGAGACACACTCTTCTTATAAGCCAGCCTTCTGTTCACTGTAAACATTTCAACCTGGTTCTTTGAAGGCTACTCTTCCCAAACTAGGTAGGTATATAAAAAATACATATAGAAAATAAGTAAAAGTTCTATTAACCTTAAAAATTACTATTAAAGCATTCATTCAGCACAAGGGGAGTATTGCGGCATAATCAGGAGATTCAGAGTCAGAAATACATATGATGAAATTCTAGTTCTGTTGTTTACTATGAGGCCTTGGCAAGTCTCTCAACATTTTTGAATGTCAGTTTCTGATTTTTTAAAAAAAAATTAACACTGATAATAGTGTATTTCAGAGCGACTGTGAGGTTCAGATATTGACTAGTCAACTTCCTGTTCTGAGTGACGAGCGAGGATTAGAACTTCTTTCCCTTGAAACTAGCTACACACAGAGGCAAACATTTCCTGTTCACTTGCCTGAGATTTTCCCCGGGTGCAAAATCCCAACTGGAAATTCCCCCACCTGTAACTTGTCTACTACTTCCCATAAAAGACTAAAGCAAAACCAGTCTATAGAGACACCCTCTGGTCGTTAGGCCTCCGAGACTCTCCCTACTGCAATAGCCTGAATAGAATCAGTTTCCTTACTCTTTTGGTTTTGTCTTTGTTATTATATGTGTAGAGATGCCTGGCACATAGTCGGTCCTCAGTAACTGGAAGCTTTCATGAAGGACCCCTGTGAATGGTGCTCTGATTATGACCTACGGAGGTGAGCAGAGAGCAGCATTTGCATTGGTATCTGCTGAATCCAGCAAGTCCATACATTTATGACATTAAATCTTATTTTTGTTAAATTTTCCCTTTTTCCCATGACCATAAGCTAATTTTGGTAGATCAGTAAACAATACGAGGTGGGGCAAAAGTAGGTTTATAGTTGTTTGAATGGAAAATAATGTAATAATTAATAAATAATAAAAGAATAAACTGTTCCATGTACTCACAAGTGTAAACCTACTTTTGCCCCACCCTGTATGAATTAACTCAAAAACTATTTTAATGTGAACTTTATAGTCACCTAGTCATAAAAACTATAGAGTTGAGTTATAATATGCATCCTAATTCTTTAAGACCTATTTGAGATGGCTCCATCTCCATAAAGCCTTCTCTAAGTTCTGCAGTCGGAAATCATCTCTAGTCACTGTGGTCCAGTTTGCATTTTTCTGTACTCTTTTCTAATACCATCTTTCATATTATGCTCTACATTAGTCCGCACTGTGTACGTGTCTAATTTACCCCCTAGATTTTATGTTGATTGAGACTAGGTGCTGTGTCTCACTTTCTGTGGCACAATGTCTTAGACAAAGGAGATACTCAGTGTTTGCTGAATCGGGTCTATCTACTCTTTGATGCCTTGGATCATGCTAATCTTGGATCATTCATAATGTGCATATGAATACTTCTTCATAAAATGTCAGAGTCTAAGAGAAGATTAAATAATCAAGACAGGATGATAAAGAAGGGGGTAAAAAAAGGGAGGGGAGTTGAAAAGATAACACTGCATTGAGAAATCTAACAAGGTAAAATTACACAGGAAACAAATGCATCCTGAGTAACTGTTAAATAGAGAACCTATCCCAACTCTACATATCTATAATACACAAAGGTTTGGATAAGGCAGGCTATAGTCAAGGTGTTTAGAAATTTCACCTACACTGACAAGTCAGAAAAATGGTAAGGTTGTGACACACAATGTTCTTTTCAACAGATCACCGGTGGAATGTTAATAAATGTTAACAACCTCTCTCTGAGGGAGAGGGAGCCCTGATCTGTGGCACTGCCAAATTTTCATGGTGGAAATATTCCCACCATAGCTGATATTAAGCTGTCACTGTGTTAGTTAATGTAAGTGTGGGAAGAGACACACACAATTGGCTCTCCCAAGCCAGCGAGAGCTGGTTCCATGACACCACTGCCAGTTCCCTTCCTCCTCGCCTGCCTTCCTTTACTTCCTTCCAATGAAGAGGAAGGGAGCTACAGCAGGGCCAGGAGAAAGGGCAGCTGAGGAACAGGGCCCCATGTGGAGTTCTGCTCCTCAGTTTCCCCTCTGGGGTTGCGTTTTGGAGACAATGGATCCCCTCCAATTGACATCCTCCATCTCATTTTTCAGTGAACCTGAAAATCCAGAAATCACTTTGGAAATAAAAGAAAAACCTACTGTCTCCTGTTAGGCCACTGATGGAAATACTGGAAGACTTGCTTCATGATAAATGTTACTCTCAATCTAACAAAATGATGTGAATTTAGCCTCTCTGAATCTTACAGAACTATAAAATTATATATGAGAAAGATTGAAGCCACTAAATTATCAGGAATTTTAGCTTCTCCACTGTTACACTAAGCTATAACTTTATGGTTACAAGTTACAGCTCATCAGTTGAGCCAACATTTGCTTATTAAAAATGTAATTCTTTTTTTCTTCTTATCACAAAATATGCTGAAATAAAATGAAAAAATTACCATGGTTCTGAGCATTTATGCAAATTAGTAAGGGCTCAGAGACCCATAGCTAGGAATGAATGAGATCTCCTAACAATTAATAAAAATGTAACATAATAGTCTATCCCTGAACTTGGTCAGGGTCATCGCCATCAGATGCATCATCTGACATCCTTCAGCCTAGCTTCGGCTGGTGTAAACAGTGAGCCCACGGGGTGTCCTGGATTTATCTTCAAGGACATGAAGATGAAATCCAACTTTTGCAGCATATACTTTGTGGCATATAATGACACTGGAAAATCCCCATGAAAACCTCCCTGGAATAGTTCAGAGAGGTACCAAAGTTAAAAATAAACCTATTTTCTAAGTTTGGGCTAGAACGATTTAGGAGGGCATCCTCCAAGGAAGATTTAAAGAAGTTATTTTGGTTCCAACTCTATATTTTAGAATCTTGCAGGAGTTATGTATGTTCTTATTCTGCGTTTTCAGAACCCTGTGTTATTTTGAGCTATATATAAGAATTTTTAATCGCAACTAGTTGGATAATCTTTCCATGTCCCCACTTGTATAACTGCCACACCAGAGTGGTCTCGCATGATTCTCTGTAACTGGCATTGTCAACTCACAAGAGACGGAAAGCAGACTGGCCTGCACCCTGGAAGGGCAGCAGCTGTGTCAAGGCTGGGTGGCTGGCAGAGCGCCTGGGGACGGGTCCGGCTTACACAGCTGGCGCCGACAAAGGCCAGTTTGTGCGTTACCGTCATTATCCAGGCTCCCCTGGGAGCCCTCAGAGGGCAGACACATGCTAAGTTCCCAAACATTTAGATTCCTTTTCAATTATTCCATTTAAAATATAAGCACCAACAACCAGATGAATGTGATGTCATAAATAACAGAAATAAAATCCATCCCCACAGTTTCCTCAGGAGCGATTGTGAGGCTATTTCTTTGCCTACTGAGAAGTATAGATGCAAGAAAGAGGCTCCAAGAAAGAACTGTGAAGAAGCTTATTGCCTGATTATAAAGACAGTGTGTGTATAAATATATATTTAGATAGGTGCATGTTTACACATATGTCATGATTTCTTATTTATAATTCAGCCATTATTTCTTATTTATTCATTGCCTTAAGTTGTGTAAGTCCTTTGTGGAAGGTGCAATATGAATAAATATATGAATATATGAATAAATGTGGTGAAAGTAGTATGCTAGGATGAGCTTTAGTCATTACCACTATTAACAGTAATTACTTAGTAAGCTCATAGTACCGTGTGTGCAAGGCACGTGATGGGTGAGAAGATAAGAGAGCATAAGGCAAAGCTCCTAACCCCAAAACCATTGAAATCGAATTGAGCTAATAGAGCTGATACATACGAATATAATAAATACACTATACTATAATATAGATACTACACACACACACACACACACATGCCAAACAGTATTCTTCCTGCTTAAGAAAGAAATTAAAACAGACAGAAGGTGCTTTCCCTCTTCTTAAGAGTGCAAATCCCCTCTCCTAATGGATGTGCTGTCCTCACAACTTCCTCCACTCTCCTCTAAATCCAGGGCGATTTTGTTTAAAACAACAACATTCCAGCCCTGTCCGTGTGGCTCAGTGGTTGAGTATCACCCCAAGCACGGTCGCCAGTCCTATTCCGGGCAGGTCACATGCCCAAGTTGCAGGCTTGATCCCCAGTCAGGGGCATGCAGGAGGCAGCCAATTGATGTTACTCTCTCTCTCCCTCTCCCTCTCCTTTCCTCTTTCTCTAAAAACGAATAAAAAAATCTACAGAACAACAACATTCCAAGATGATTTCTTAATTCAGGTATCATTTTGATATGTACCACAAATGGGAGAGTTGTTTTCTTTTCATGGACTTTTTTTATTGCACGTTTTAAAGCATCTTAAAATTTCTATTTATTTTAATGGGCTCAGTGACAAATTTTACTTCACAACTGAGAATGTACACACACACATACATACACAAACTGAAACATGTTTCAAGGAACATTACTGATCCTTTCTATGTGTGACACGTTCTATTTTCTTCTCTGTTCTGTTCCATTTCATTTCTTAAAACATTCTCATTATGACCTGCTAAATTAAATTAAGTATAAATAGCGTTAAGGAAACAGGAAGTTCTAATTTCCAAGGGGTAAATGTTTTAATTTTCTGAAGGAAAATTATTCTTTTCAAATCAAAGGCATTGGGCCAACTTCGAATGGAAGATACACTGTACTGCTTCTTATCTCCTAAGTATTTGCTCAGAAATCCAAAATATGTAGAGTTATGATTCATGGAACTCTCCCTCAGAAGGGGAAATACACCCCCAAGTTCCCAGTAGGCACACGTCAACCCACACACATAAATCAAATTTCGAATGCCTTCAGTATCAGTGTTCCAGATTCTAAATAAGGACTTAACTTACAATTGAGCTTCTCTCTAAAAGCCTTGGTTACAATGAACTTTAAAAATATATTTATGTATGTGTACAATTAATTCTGAAAACTGCATTATTACAAATCAGTAATGACCTTAATTTTAGATTTCTATACAGAAAAAAATACATTGTTCAGGGGGAAAAAAAAAACACAAAGAAAAAAACCGTCTTACATTAACTGATATCACGGTTAATCACCCAACCTAAACAAAAATTTGAAAGTAAAACGCTACTATTATTAATAACTCTGCTCAAACAAAAGTCGAAATTGTGAATGGAAACATTTCCAACTTGCCATCATAACCTTTAGGCTTATTCATGCCAGAAACATTTCAGCTGAGTCTTAACATTTCCTAGGAGAAGATTAAGTATGTCCTAGGCATTTCACCATGCCAACTCTAGGATAATACTTAATTCTTACTGTGTATTTGCAGTGCCAGATCCCAAGGACAGAAACCCCACCTTTAACAGATAGTTCTGTTCTAGCCACAATCATATCACTTCCCAGTCTACCTATTAATATCCAACCAATTAGAGCTTCGTGAGCTTCTGGCAGGTTTGTGACTGTGCCTGAAACCTGCAATTTTAACTAATTATAGAAATTCTGGGCAGGAAGCCCTCTGAAAAGATGATCAGCCCCATTCCTTTCTTTTGAAACTCTGAAACCACCCTTAACCAAGAGTTCTCTCTTCTATTTTAACTTGAAGAGAAGAAAGGATATTAGCATGAAGATCACTCACTATGTAAATGGAACCATAGTAGGTCATTTATTACATGTGTGATTTCATGTAATCCTTATAACTTAATGCAGTAGGAATTATTATCTCCATTTTACAGAGGGGAAACTACGGCTCAGTAAAACTAAGTAAGTTGATTAAGGGCATGGAATGAATATTAGAGTTAGGATCTGACCCAGAGTCTGACTCCAAAACCTAGTGTGTCTGTCATCTCTCCCAGCAGTGGACTGCAGCTGCTCTACAGGCCAACAAAAGGGCTGATGGTGCCCAGTTCTTCCCAACTCCACAGTCAGTAACGTCACATCAGTAGGTTGGAATCCGCCACAGTGGAGTATAAATACTGTGCAAATGGAAAACATTACAAGTCAGGGCTTCTTCAGAGAGTCATTTACCAGCACACCACTACTTATGCATAACATTTGTGTTTAATATTTCACAAATGTCACGACTGGATGTTTCTAATGGTTTTTTCCCCCTCATTTTCAAAAACATAATAACAAGAGTGTAGGAATAAAATCTTTCAATATGTGCTCCCCACATTTACTTCCTGTGTACCTTTGCCTTACCATGAAGGAAAACTTCAGAGTTATCTAAGAGTATTTGCAATAATATAATAATCCCCATGTCTCCATCAACCAAATTTAATAACTATCAACATATGCTAACCTTATTTCATTTATACTCCCCAAACACTCTTTTCCTTCTCAGACTTTTAAGCAAATATCAGATATTAGTTCATTTTATTTGTAAATATATCAGCTTGTGTCTCTCAGAGATAAGCTCATTTTTAAAACATTATAACACCATTATCATACTTTAAAATTATCAGCAATTCCTGAGTATCATCTAATATTCTGCTCATATTCAACTTTTCCCACTTGCCTCAAAGCTGTCTTTACAAAGTTGCTTTGTGCAAATCAAGAATCAAAGTCCACATACCACATTTGGATAAAATGTCTCTTAAATATTAATTTATCTTAATATGTTAATTTATTTTTTATAATCCCTCCCCCTCTTATTTTCCTCTTGCCATTAGTTTATAGAAGAAATTGAGGTCTTGTTCTATAGAATACCTTACATTGTGGATTTTGCTGATTGGATTCCATGGTATCATATGACATGTTTCTCTTTCTTCTGTATTTCTTGAAAATTGGTAGACATAGAGGCTTGAGCAGATCTGTGTTCTACTTCTTGACAAGTATATTTCATGGGTGGGATTGTGTACCTGCTACTGCATCACATTAGAAGGTATATAATATCTGCTGTTTCTATTTTTGGAATTAGTGGGTTTTGGTGTTTCCAGCCTAATGCATCTCTTACAAAGATCCCACATCAACCTTTCACCAAATGGTTTGGGAAGGATCAATAATCACTTCCTAGATTCATTATTTCAATAGTGGCTGCAAAACAATGATAGTTTAGTTCTTTAATTCCTTCTGCACTTATTGGCTGGAATTCTTTTATACAGCAGACATTTTTCTTATCAACTATTTGGTTAACCTGAATTACAGTTTTTTTTCAGGAAAGGCAGAATAAATGTTTATTTCTTTACCTTTATCAACCAATTTTTAGAATGAATTTATGCCCTCCTCTCCTTCAAAAGTGATCAAAGAGGTTTTTGGTTTTTACTTTTTTTCATTATTTTGCAATCATGGATTTTTATGGACTTGAATATATTTCATGTGTTTCAATACATTTCAGTCATTTTTTTTATTCTTTCAAATTAGTTTGTATATCTTTCTGTTGCGACGCCATGGTTTTTGATAGCTTCCTTGCTTTCTAGTATATCCCAGATTATTGCACATTTCCTGCCCCTCTAGAAACAAACATTTTTTTGAGGATCCTGATTTCTTGCTGTGACAAGTGGTTCTTTTCTACCATTTAGATAACGCTGTCTCACTCAGGAGAGGTTCTCAAACAGAACACTCTGAGCACTCACCAAATACAGATGAGGTACAAAGAACTGGCAACTAGCTTCTGAAATTGTATTTCTTAGAGCAAAAGCTGCTATCTTATTACAGGATCTACCAGGTTAAATGTATACAATATAATCTTTACTATAACCCAACTCATTACTGATTGTCTCAAGCATGTGAATGGGAGACTATCTACAAGACTATATTGTACATGTGCTTTATATATTAGTAGAGGATTGGGCAGGCCCAGACTTTGTGGGACCTGAGATCTAAACAATTGGGAGGAAACTCTTTTAGAAAATGAATATGAAATTATAAATACAAAATTAGACAAGAAAGTGAATATTTACTTAGGGTGAAGAAAAAAAATCACTGCAAATTACAAATGTGAAAAAAAGCTTAAAAATACAATGAAAATCAGAAAATACAAAAGATAATCTATTTTTATTAATTTACTCCTATATTGTTTGGTTGCCTACTCTTTGATCACTTTTCATATAATAATGATTTTGTGATCTCATTCTATAGCGATATCAGAAAGATAATTCAGTCTTTCCTCTAGCCTGGCTGTCCAGGCTGTCCTTTAATTTTTGAAAGTTGGAGTGCTTAAAAACTTATGACTTAAATACACAAACATGCTCTTACCTGTAAGATTACTATGGTGTGTGTCTTTTTCAGGAATTTTAGTAAATTCTGTTTTAAGCAATTCCCATTTTAAAAAGGAAAAATGTATGATGTGTTTATAACTCTACGCACCAGTATATTATCTAGTATACTTCTGATAGGCAAGAACTTGTATTGTGACTAGGGACCAATCAGAACTAAATCATCCAGTTACGAGTTTACATGTCTGATGACTGAAAGAAGTTTTACACAGATGAGCTTCTGGTTCTGTATATTTCAATTGTTATTTCTCCCGAGCTGCCTATATACTTCCAGGGCCGGGTACTATAGGGCACAGTCACACTCAGCATGGCCCCTGGCCCTGCTCGGCGAGTCAGCTGAGTATATGCCAGGACCAGAAGCCCGTCCTTCCCTGGGGAGGCTGGTAATAACCTAATTACACACAGAAGCAACTGCAGACCCACAGGGAGCCCACTGAACCCAGAATAAATATATCACCAACCCTCTGTCCTAGGCTATCTCCAACTCTACTCAAAGTGAGGAAAGTGAGATGGAGGGAAGTTAGAGTAGAAGGAAGCAGTGGTCTTCCCCAAGTGAGGTTAAATTACTTTAGCAAATATTACAAAAGCATACCACCACTCGGACACACTGGGCAGACCCCCCAGGGCCTTGGAAGGGCCCATGCAAGTGTGGGGCCCTGACTTGAAGTTCCACAGTAAGTCTCTGTCCCAGGAGAGAACCATCCCCTCCTGCTCAGTCTTTCCTTTCCCGAGTTGTTAATCAAAACACTTTAACCTTTCTGTTGGGAACTGTTTTCCAGTTTCCAGAACGTGTATGCAGCTACCCTTTGACTCTGGCCCCATCCTCGGTGCCTCCAGTGCACGCAGACAATAGCCAGTGGTCCCCAAACCCTCCACCTGAACGCAAAAGCATCCTGAGTTCGCACTATCTTGAAAGAGTAATAGCGCCAGACTCTTTACTGGTGGAATCAATAGTTTATATGAATCCATAGTTTATAAGAGGCTGTGGATTAAAATTTTTCTTTTATCCAAACTCTTTACTGGTGGAATCAATAGTTTATATGAATCCATAGTTTATAAGAAGCTGTGGATTAAAAATACAGGACACCTATATAAATATATCTAACCACTCTTGGCAGAACCTGAGTACAAGTGAAAACATAAAATAGTCGTAGCAAATGTATAGCTATTATTTTGGATAGTCCTATAACACACTAGCAAGAATGAGAACCACATACTATGAGCTCCAGTGTCCTGTGTCTGTCAAGCCTGGGAGTCACCAGCAAGCATTTCAGGAAAACTTCCAGAGCTATTATTAGATATAATACAGACTTTCCTACCTAGTTCCCGGCCTGGAGATCTCGGGCACATGCCGCGGTGACTACAGCAACAGCAATGCTCGGCATCCTGGCAGACAGTCTGCCCAGGACCGGCAGCAGCAACTGACCAGGGTTTTGCAGGAGGAATTTTTATTTTTATTTTTCAGATGCTTCAAAACAAGGACAAGGTCGTTCTCAATGCCAGAACTTCTAACTAAGCCGTAACTTTTCCTCGTGTATCAAAAGAACTGAGAGAAAAAGACAGAAGACAAAAGCAAAACCAACAAAACCAACAAACAACCTTGTTACTAAGAAAATAAGCCTTTAAAATGAGAAACCGTGGATATCCAGAATGCACCAGTAAAATTTAGCACCAGCATCACCAGCAGGACCACCAAAACCACAGGTCTGACTCAGTTTGCACTTCCTATCCCCCAGGCACTGAGCTAGGTGCACATGTTAAACTTTGCAGTACCCCGAGTTTACACATGAGGAGAATGAGAGCAAAAACACAGGCAATCTGACCTGGTTGACCAGTGTGCCCTCAGGCAGTCTGACTCCAGGGACAGTTTGTTATCTCCTGCTCTACGCTGCCTTGCAGTATAAGTGTGCCTGAACAAACCCTTGATCCTGAACTTGGAGTGGTAATAAAAGGTTAACTCTTTATTAGTACAAGGAAAAATGTTGATGCTTTCCTTCTCTTTCTAAGCAAATCTTGCAGATGATGACGACACTGGATTTTTCATGTTAGTAACGTAACAGATTTCTTAGCATTTAAAAACAGTAGTTTTTGCATACTCGAAATTAGATTCAATTAACATTAGAAAATAAATTCTTAAGTCAATTATATTTTTTTAAAAAGTAAACCTAAACCTATATTAAACTGATTAGAAAAGGGGAAAAAAAAGAATTAATTCACAAATACACATTTTTTAAAAATATTCTGACTATATATGGAGAGACATATATCCTGAAGACAAAAGAAATTATAGGAAACCATGAACCTGACACAGTAAGATTGTTGTTGGTGGCAGTATTGGTGTGGCAGGTCTGAAGCTACTTTGTGTGCATTGTAGGACCGAGGAAATAAGTAAATACGTATATTGATATTGTGGGGTATGGGGATTCTAACTTGAAAGAAGAGAAATCCAAGTAGGAGATGGGAGAAGGAGAGGATGATGCTGGACTGAAGTTGGTGGTAGTGTTGAGCAAACCTAGTGTTCAGATCCCAGTTTTAGGCCTCGGCCTCCTGGGGCAGGAAAGTCCAAGGTGGCCTGAACATCTGGATGTGGCCCAGACTATGGGCACAGCCTGGCGAGGGCACATCAAAGAGAAGCAGGAGCCAACTCTGAAAGGCCCAACTCGCCAAATCTGGTACAATTTGAACATCAAAAAGATACTGAGGAAAACAGATTATAACACCACTGAACTGAAAAGTGTATTCATAAATACACAGTGATACTAAAAAAATTTTTTAAGGGGAGAAGGAGGGGAAGAAGTAGCAAGCAAGTCAGCCACTAAATGTGACAGTAATGACAGAAACAGTAAACCAGAGTCTTCCAGCCGCACAAAAACAGTGAGTTCAGGTAAGAACCATCAACAGTACTAAAGCCACCAGGGACAAATGCCAGGGAACAGGGAAATCACACTGCTTCAGTGTCGCTGTCCTACCATACACAGGCTAGATTTGAATTTAAAAGGGAAAAAAACTGCTTTACAATGGAAAAATCATGTGGAAATTACATTTACCTTAACATCACCAGTAACAGAGCACAATCATTCCCCACCCTGCGTGTCCCGAGGACACTGGGAAGGGCGCAGCACTGCCCGCGCAGGTGCCCCCCAAACGCTCACGGAGTCTGCTGGGGGGAAACAGACCCGAAATGAAGGGCATTTTGAAAAACTACTACTCTGAACTTTTCAAAAATATCAACATTATGAAAAACAGCAATACCACCAAACACACACACACAAAACAAAAACAAAGCTGGAAACTGGTTAAACTTAAAGGAAACTAAAGAGAGATGACAACTAACAGGATATATAATCTTCCTGGCTTGGATCCCAGATTGAAAAGAAGAAAGTGACTATAAATGATATTATTGGGACAATGGGGAAATATGAGAATGCTTGTTATATAATAGTTCTTTTATCAATATTGCCCTATAGGTACGATCCTGGCATTTTGCAAAGAATATTCTGGTTCTTAGAATATCCATGCTGAATTATTTAGGCGTGGTGTCTTGATGTCTGTAATAATTCTCAAATGCTTCAGCATGAGTAATATACATAGATGTATATTAATGATATATAAATGTCTGAACATAAATCAATATTCTATATACATTAGAGAGTAAGAGAGCTAATGCAAGTGTGGAAAAATTAGTATTTACTAAAGTTAGGTGAGGGGAGTATATGAGTGTTCCTTGTACTATTTCTGCAATTTGATGTGGTTTAAAATTGATCAGAGTAAAAAGTAAATTAAAATTGGAGATATGAGGTTCGATTTGAAAATAATGATCCAAGATTTGCTAAATGGGGAGAGTGTATTGCTAGGGAGATGGTGGAAATGCAGACAATCACCTCTCTGAATGAACTTAGGGTAAACACTGAATCGATCAAGAAAACTCAGGAGGTCCTATTTGATATTGTGGTTGGTAAACTGAAAAAACACACAACTACTACTAGGAAAAACATTTTAAATAAAATTTTAATGTTAGCTTGATTCTAATTGAAGCTTTTACTTTTTATTTGTGAACAAAATGATATGTTGGTCACCACCTTAGGTCAAACTCATGGGTTATTTGGTCCAAAATTCTCTAGTTTCTAGTTCAAAAATTATGAATGCACTTTATCTCTCAAAAGATATATTTTCCTTTACCTTTCATTATAGCTCTATTAAACATGAGTTTTCTGAAATCCTCTTTGAATCTCTTTACTTTAGAGGTCTGTACCACCTATCGTGGCAACAATTCCCATAATGGGATTACTGCAGGAAAAAGTAATTGCTTTTATCTATTACATTTTATTTGCCTCTTTAGAACTCTGTGGTGCTTTTAAGGGATTTTATGAACACGTGTGTTTGGTCCCATTCATATGCTACAAAATTTTACAGTCTTCAATCACATTCCTTTGTTTTTCCAGCCTGAAAAAAAACAATGTTATCCCATTCTTTTCAATCAGTCTAGCTATTGCCAATTAGATGTCACCTCGTTTACTTTTGTTTTTCTTCAATCTTCCCCAAGCAGTTAGGTTTTTTTTTCCTAGAGGCAAAACAAAGGGAAAGAGAACATATTTCTCTAAATCTCTTTATACAGACTAAGGTACATTTACTGTTTCATTTCCGAGACCTTGATGATGTCTACCAGATATTATTGTTTTAAATGAAAGCCAGCATTTGTTTGCAACTGTACCTTAGCTTATAATTTCAAGAGACAAACTGTAGGGTCCTAGACCTGTGCCCCACCTTCTGGAAGGGGACCATGAAGATGGGTCTTGTGCAACTGGTCATGTGCATTGAGCTGTCTGTGGAGGAGATCAAAGGTTTTCATTTGATTATTAAGGGGATCATAACCTTTGGAGGCTTAAAAACCACATTGGGTCTAACCTGTTCCCTCCGTTTCCTCCCACTGCCTTCGCTTCATGTCAGCATCTTCCCCCTGAATGCTGCAATGTTTTCTGGCCTGCTCTCCTGCCTGTGTCTCCCCCTCCTGTATTCCATTCTCCACAATTCTGCCAAAGTGATTTTTTTAAAAACATAACCAGACATTCTACTCTGTAGCTTATTACATGCTTAACAGTATGCTGAGCACAAGAGGTATTCAATAAATATCACTGAATAAATGAATGGATAAATGAACTCCTGCTGACAGTCTGAGGCAGCCCAGGGCCCAGAAATAAACCTCCCTGACTTGCTCCCTATGACACCCTAAGACCTTGGAGCCTATGGATCTGGCACTGTATTAGGTGTAATAAAATATATTCCAATATTTTAAATTAAAATCATAATCTGCAAGTACATTACAAAAATTGCTCCTTGTTTAAATGTCACAGATAAACAGGTTACAATTAGGTTAGTAGGTATGTGGTACTGAGTTTGTTTAGAATGGCCAAGAATGTTCCCTGTGTGGAGAAGATTTCAAAGAGCTATTATGTAAAAGAATATACTATTTAACATACTATTAATATATAATCATAGATATAAGCAAAGCGGTAATCTTGATCTAGGAGCAGAAAACTTTTAGGTATTATAATTTTATACAATTTTTTTCTCCCTGGTTATCAGTGTGAGGTGCCACAGCTTTGACTTTTAGACAGAGAAAGACTGCCTGCCCTCCAGGTCAGGCTCACATAACTCATCCTGGAGTCCAGCAGTATGAAATTCCCATATCACACTTCATCTATATGAGAACAGAACACTAAACAGCTGTGAACTTCTACAACAGTCTATAACATTCCCCAGAGAGAACGGATTACACACAAAGTGTCCTCTATGAAGATTCTAGAAGACTAAAGAAGTAGAGTGAGAGATTTCACTTCTAAGGGTTATGTGTAAGCAGTATGTTTTGGAGGAAGAAAGCACATTTGCAGTGTGAAAAGGAAATAAAGTCTGATTCACAGGTAGCTCCATTATACCAAAGCCTCATGTTTAGAACACTGGTCTATGGACAACTTTTGCTTGATAAATAGGGTTTATGTAATTCAAGGGCAATCACACAAAAAAATGGGGACATATGAGAGGTGACATACATTTTCAAGATAAGGAGTATCTGAAGACAAATGAAGGTAACAGATATTGCGAAATGCTGACAGGATGACATGGTATCCTCATGCTGGAGGTTGGTGCGTGGGCTGCGGGGTTTATGGTGAAAGGGGAATCCCGTGACAAGCAGTCATTTTGAAAGTGTGCCTTTTTCAGTCATTTGGCTATATCGGTAACTCACATTTATTTCATATACAGTGAAGAATTCATTGCCTTTATCAGAAGTAGAAGAAAAGGGAATTGATAAGGTGGGGAGGTGAGAAGCCCAAACACAGAAGTCTTTTGTGGTTATCTACGTAACATTATACATTGTTACACAGAATCCATTAGTCATAGCACAAGGCTTGGCTGAATGACAGCTAACCCATTGCCTATGTTACTAGACAGGTGTGGGGCACTCAATCCACTAGACATTTTACAACAATGTGTAAAATGTAACATCAACTGAACATTTTAAAACAATATATTCAATAATGTATATTCAGGTGAAGGTTCTCTAAGTGTAAAGTAATACATTTAATGGTTAATCTGAAGAAAAAAAAAGTTAACAAATATACTAACGGTATCCAAAAAGTCTGGAAACACAGGGAAAATATGATATCTGTTGTGCTTTAAATTAATATTTGTATATATTGCTAAATATCTAGAGGTTTTCACCTAAAAATATGTATGGAAGATTAAAAGAAAAAGCACACCAAGCATATTATTTTAAAATATAAGCTAACGTACAATATAAAAATTAGTGTATACTCTTTTCCAGACTCATGGACACATTATATTATATAGCACAAAAACCGTTCAACCTCTTTCACTACAAATAAGTAAATAAATAAATAAATACAAAAACAAAATCCCAGTAAGAAGCCTCTGAAACTAAGAATGATTTTTTCATGAGAACTCCCAATGTGACCTCTAAGTTGATACAGGAGGATCTGCACCTTGCTCTGCAGAGGTCTCCAAGGTCTGAGCACTATCCCGCCAGCATGGTACCACGTGTTTGGGCTGGTGGTAAAGTAGCACTAAGGCCTGAACTCCAACACTGTGGGTATTTTCTTAAACCTAAAAACTATTGTCCTCTTCATGGAATATTATTAATATTAGCTTTCCTTTGCTTTATCAGGAACAACTTTTCTCAAAAAATAAAAAATAATACAGAAAAAGAGAGTCAGGAAAAAATGAAGAATATACTCCATAGGAGTGCTTCTTTCTATTAGAAAAATAGATGGAGCCTCATTGGGCATGCGCAAACTCTACTGCCAGGGAAACGTTCTAGTCTTAGATTAAAAAGAGGCTTGTTGGCTTCCTTTTCAACATGTCAAAGGATGAGCTAACCTGACTTACATAAAGCATTGTAAGGAACTGATTTGCAAACATGACAAGGGCTCTGACCTCATAAATAGTTATAGAGTCCACAGTTACAAATGTTAAGATACACAAACAGCAACGACCACTATTAGAACAACTTTTTCATGGTTATGTAGTTTCATTATTCTAACAGTTTCAATGAGTATTTTTCCAGAGTACAAGTCTACACTATTAGTATAAAGTATAAGTTCAATGATCCATAAAACCATAGTTTCTACTGAGCCCCCTAATTCAGAGTCATGTGGTTTATCCCCAAACAGTGTTAACACTGTGTTTGGAACTGTTTCATGTGTGTTTCAAAGAGGTGAACAGTTTGTGCCAATGGATTCTGGGAAACACTGCTTTTACGAGTGAGTACTTACGGGATGCCTGTTAAATAAAAGCGCATATTGCTAACAGTGAGGCTTTAACATGCTCGCCTGAGCAGCCAGGAAACTGGGCATTATGGTTAGTACCACAGCTCTCATAGTCATCTTCATCCAAAACAATGCAATCATTTGCTAGTCCCGTAGCCCATGACATCCTGCCATTGCAGTTATTTGCATATCTGCTTCCCAATGAGATGAACAGTGCCCTGAACACTAAGATATTTTACTAATTTTTCAACTGCTACATATACTAGCATGTAGTAGATGCTCAGAAATCACATTTTGAATGTGTGAATGACACTAAACACAGTACCAAATACCTCCCATTATTTATTTGGTAACCTCAACAGTTGAGAATTCAGCAAGGCACCGGAACTTGTGCCTCCCCATTCCCCAAAAGCATTAAGAGATTAAAGATTCTTAAGAGAGTCACTGAGGTCTCAAAGACTTAGTTGAGGAAAAATAAAATTTGTCATAAACTCTGTGAGGATGGAAGCCTTTTCTGCTTTGCTCACCTTGATATCCCCAGAGCCTTTAATGAGCATAAGAAATGCTTAATAAAAATGTGTCGGGAGAGTGACTACAGTCTTTTCTAAATGCATAGGGCAAAGAAAATAGTTGAATTCAGAACTAGGAACTAGAGCTGCTATACACATGGCAGCTATAACACATGCCAGCAGATGTCATGGAGCACCAGTAGGCCATAAAAAAGCACGGTCAAAAATGCAAAAGCATGACAAGACAGGCCCATATATTTTAAGAGCAAACCTCATAATCTCTCACTAGACCATGTGTATTACCACTACACATCACAACAATTAACATTTTCACTAAGGATCCTGAGTTAAAATAAAATTTAGAAGCCAATCAATGTCTACAATAATAAAGAAAACATATAGGAATGCAATGCACCAAAGGAACACTTCCATCAATTATTGTTCAAATTAAATACGGTGGGGAAGATGTTTAGAAATGAGTTCAGTTAACCATGTATGCCGGTTGCCCTCTGCTCCCAAATCCTTTCTCTACTCTTTGCCCATTCTCTGTGGGAAGAAGAGAGAAGGTGGAGTATTTCTTTCAGTCTCCATCCTTGCCTGCAATCTGGCAGTGGCATCTTTCTGTGATAACAGCTCCTATTGAGTAGTCCCCCTTTCAGCTTCCAATTTCAGCTCTTACCAAACTTAATCTCCATTACCTCCCTTCTTCAACAATGGGTCAGTAGGAACCTTAACATCTATTGTTGACTCCCCTAAACCTTACCACACCTCTGAATAAAGGTTCTCTATTAAATTCTCTTTGAAAATCCCACCTGATTATGCTCTCTTTGTTCAATCAGAACTCTTTGACTGATATGCTCAGGTCCTTCTTAATTTGTATAGACTTAGAACCAACATATCAGGCAGAAGTCGCTTATCAAGCCAAACTATCTCTATTTCTTCCAACCACATGAAAGTACCCTGACAGATTCAAGAGAGTGTAAGACAAAGATAATATGAACATGACCAGCAGGGGCAAGCATTGTCTCATTTCAGAAATACCCCAGCTAGTGAACAAGTTCAGACTGGTCAGTGCCTTCCCCACCTCTGCCAAGCCCCTTTTAATCTTTCTAAAAAGATGAAAAATAATTGACAATGTTTCTCCAAATTAGTTTTGGATATTTCCATAGAAAGAAACAGAGAAATGCATGTGAGTGAGAGGAGAAAAAACAGTTTCCACAGAGAAAGGTCATGGATCTGGCTCTACTAATTTTCTAGTGGTCTACAGAGGAAGAACTTGCATTTGGTGACTTAGAAGTGCAAATATTATTAAGGGATGGAGTAGGGGGCATTACATGAACTTCCAGCACAGGTAGGCAGGAGCCTATCACCCTACCTGGAACAGATGGAAGCATAGGGAATGAGTGGAAAGAAGTATTGGATTGGTTCTAATTTAAACTTTACTAGGTGAGACATCATGGTTAAATCACTTTGGCTATTTTAAGTGAAATAAATAGGGATGATGAAAAATACCATATTAATTCCTCATGATGCTGTGGTTCCAACTATGTGAAAATTATTCTAACCTCTTAGTGATGACATGTTTAGATTTCAAGTTTGAGGAAATTACTTCACTTGTCAGTCCTCAAAGGGGCTATCTTATAAATCTCAACAATTCTGCTGAAACATATGTCTCCTACCATTCTGAAAACTCTGCTGTTTCCACTGTAATGGCAGTAATTGACTTGAGACAATTCTCTGTGAAGCTGAGAATACCTATTGTGCACCAGAACTTCCAGGGTGTCATTTAGCAAATATGTATTCTTAATCCAACTTTGCAGCCTAATGGTTTTTTAAAGACAAAATTTCTTCCAAAATCCTCTTGGAGTATGATTTTTAAAGCATATGGAAACAGAATCTGAGCCAATATATTTTATTCCAAATGAGGCTCTTTGATTTCTCATATGCTTTTAAAATGTGATGTTTGTCTACCTTGTGAAATTCTGTTCTCTCAGCTCCCTTAAAAACTAGAAAGAGTCTTAAATAACTGTATCATTGCTGCTTTCTAAATTCCATTAATTGTGGTCTATTTCTGTTGGATAAATGTGTTCCCTACCTACAGCATTCTCTTCACTGAGGCCCTCAAACTTCTTTCTCATGTCAAAGCCAAGAGTTACAAAGCCAGACTCTGGAATGGAGAACACTACTTCACGGCTATTGTTATTAAAGGATTTTTGTATCACAAAAGTAGAAATACTGTTGATGAGATAAATTACCTAAAAAGAAGATAAACTGAAAAGGCAGGGAGAATATATCATGCATTTCAGAGTTGCTCATCTATTCCATTTTGCCATATCACTGTCCTTATTATGAAAGCACTCCTCCTTCTCCATTGAATTTTCATCCATAGAGGTGTCGTAATCTTACAAAGAAAGCAAAATAACCTGGGCACGAAGTTGGCAGGCGAGAGTTTTGATAGTCTATCACAAAAGCAGAACAATTGCTTAAGGGAGAGAGAAAGGGGGGAAGGCGGGAGAGAGAATATGAATATAATCTTTTCAAGGAAACAAAACCTTCCACGGAGTTGTATCGATACTAAAATTTATCCAATTCTACATGAATTCTCAAGTTTGAAATACTGGCCGATTCTCACTATTTCCTTTCAATTAATTTCTCTAGCCTACAATTCCATGCAAGTTGGTGAATATCTAAGTAAGAGAGATGATAACACTTTTATCTCCCAAATTTAAACCTATTTTTCTATATAATTTTAAAAAAGAGTAACTGACATAAAAGGCACAACACATAGAATTACAGTCACTAATTGGCACGCACTTATCAAGTATCAGGTTTTATGTACATTATTTTAACTAATTGTTAAGATACTGAAACTTCACCATGTGAACATTATGATGCCCAAGTAAACTAAAGACAAGGAAACTAAAGCTTAAAGAGGGTAAATGATTTGCCACAGGTCACAGAATAAGAGAGGGAGGTGGAATTCACATCCAAGTACATCTTGTTCTCAAGTGTCTCCTCCCTATTTCCTCTTATAACTAAAATGAGTAAAAGGTACAACAAATGACCACATTTGACTTATTAGGACATAAATACTGGTTTCAAATATAAGTACTAAGTCAGACATAAGTTGCTTTATACTGAAAACATTTAGAAACAATTCAGCAAAATTAGCACTCTACAGGTTGCTAGCATCCCTGGTCTGGGGCAGTTTCTTAACTTTTCTTTCATTATGGTGTCCCAAAGGGGTCTTCGTGACATTTTTTTCTTAATCGCTCTCATTAAATTTTAATACCACAGTTATACCATATGTCCGCTTATGTATTATATGTGTATCTCTGCTCTGTATGTAAAAAGAGTTAAGATTTCTTAAAATTTTTGCCTCCTGGAATGAATGTTTGCCCCTTGAGGGCCAATGAGAATACATAATCTAGAGGGTGTAGCTGTGTTTTTTGGGGGGGATTTTTTTTTTGCTATTTCAAAACCTCTCAGCCCACTGGCTATTACTTAAAATTGCATGGGCCTAGGGCTTTAGATCTTTAGCTTTAAGTTCTTCAGTGTGTTAAAATGCAAATACAGAGAAAATGTTGATGCACCACTATAAGCTGGTTAGCTCTTAGTGTGGACGGCCGAAGGACGGGAAAGCAGGCTGGAGAGGGGCAAGGGGGCTTCCTGGGGGGGGGGAGGCGAGAACAGAGCCTCAGGACAGTCCTGCTGGCCATGCTAACGCAGAGTAAGTCCTTTAAGATGCCAGCTCCCATTGACGAGGAACAAGCAATCCCAGTCAGGAGCCACCTCAGGCCCTCAGCCTGCTGAGTCATGTGTAAACACTGGGTTTCCTGCCCGTCGAGGCTGCTGTTTGGCTCCTTTCAGATGGGCCTGCGTGTTCCCCGCGGCGACGTGGCAGCAACAAGGAAGCTTATGTAACGTCCGAAGACGCCGCTCCACGCCACGGCTCGTTTTAGCCCAGGTATGAATAGGAGGCGGGGGTGAATTCACAAACACTGCTTTCACAGGCCCTCGAAAATATCACTTTTCATTCCCTGAGGTCGAAATGGCCTCAACCATGGAAGCAATTATAGCTCACAGCTCTAATTGAGAGTTAGCTCTGGTTGACTCGAAACTCACACAGGAGGATAATTCACTCATCTTATTGGAACACGGGAGTAAATAACTTCATAAAGCTCATTTAGTTTCAGCAGTCCTGGAAAGTTGATGAATCCAAACAAATCAGCAGTTGATAATTTAATAATACGACAGCAATAATTGTCTACCGTTTATTGGTCGCCAAGTGAAATGCTCAAGTACCAGCTGATGTTTATAAATATTCCCTGCTTAACCCTTACAGCAAGGGTTTTCCTTACATGAGGAAATCAGTGCAGAAAGGATGGGTGGTTTTCCTGAAATCTCTCAGAACTAGAGGAAGAGAAATTCAGACTCCTATCTTAACGATGCCACCTCAGCCACAGTGAAATTATCTTAGTGAAATGATGGGAAGACTCAAGTCTGTAAACTTTTAGCTTCCAATCAAATGAAGAAATCCTGGGCAAATGGAGAGGGAGAGGGAGGGGGAGGGGGAGGGGGGGGGAGAGGAGATGGATATGGTATGTCGCACATTGAGATTTTGCTTGTGAGAGGCTACTGGGTAGGTGATTTCAATGAAGTATAGCTTTATTATGTCAGTGTCTTCAAGACGGGTATTTGTCAGAATGTTCTGACTTTGAAGGTTGGGAAACACATGCATGTGTATCAGGACCTTGGTAAGTAATAAACAAAACGGTGGCTACTGCACACAAGTGCACTTTGCAGAGGCTGGGAGCCCTGTCCCAAATTGTCTACATCACTCATTCCCCGCCAATGGCAATGAACCTTATGATATGAAGGGAGCTCCCAAGCGAAAGGATGGCCCTTGTTTGAAATTTCCACTGTATTTTATACATGTATATAGTGCCTCCAACATGACAAGATAATGAAAATGAAAAAGGCAGAAGTGAAATAGCAAAAATAAAGTAAAACTCAAAGAAATCATTGTATAGAGGAGGTAACCCATTGGTAAGAAGTAGTGTTAAAGATTTGGGACCTAAACTTGGGTCTCCTAATTTCTAGACCAGTATTTTCTTAATAACAGTACATCGTTATGAAGCAGAATAATAAATAAACTTGAAATTACAGTAAAAAGTGATCTATAAATAGATAATTAATTATGGGCTTTCTCTGTGCAAATTGATTTGGTATTTAAACTATTTAAACACACAACAAAGTAAAAATATAATTTGTCTCTTAAACTACTAACATAGTTATGTTTATTATGTCCCAAATGGGTTGTCAAACATCCCTAAATAGTGATTTTGTGAATAACTCCAAAATAAAGGCTAAAATTGTTCTCAAGTGGGAAATAATGTGTACAACTGGTCAGAGTTTAACCATTGCAATAAAAGATGTTTTCACTTAATTTCCTGGACATTTCAGATGTTTGTTTAGCTTTTATTAACTGGAAAATTCCTCAACTCATCGTGCACTTACTGACATATTCTATTAGGAAAATGTTTGTTTTTCAAGTAAATAATCCAAGACATAAAAGTCAGCCGGTGTTTCACAATATTAACTTAAGAGTAAAAGAAGCATTTCATCAATGAAACGTTTTAAAAGTGCTTATGTAGCTTCCAATGAAATTCTTATTTAAAGATGCTCCTCTATACAGTGAGAAGCTTCCTATATCAGATCTTCTTTGAAAGCTTTTGCCAGATTTCTATTAACACTAATGTATGCAAATAATATATTTTAAAAGACTTATATTGTATAAGATATACTTGTGAGTATTACTAAAAATATGCAGCATACTAACACTTTATCTTTTCAATGTTTCATTATTGGAAACTAATTTTAAAACTGGCAATCTGGGTATTTCCATATGTTTTAAATATTAATAAAATAATCATATAGAATGAGCCCTTTTTAGAAGACACAGCATAGAATTTTGACAACATATGGAAGCTGAACATATTTTTAAGGCAGAAGTCATGTTAACATTTAGATCATGAAGAATCTTGTTGTCTACAACAGCTACTGATATAACCCCAAAATGTTAGCTCATCCTTATGGAAAGAAAAACATATAGTTACCCTAATCATGACTGCCTCTTTAACTTACACACACACATTTCCGAGATCATTCCAGGTTGCCAAAGTTCATCACATAAAATCCAAGTAGGACAAATAATGCTAATTATGGTATTGCCCAAGCACTGTGTGAAATCTGTGCAAATCTGGGAAATGACAAAGCCAAGTTTACCTCCATATATTCCCAAACCCTTCAGCACAAATCTACCATTTATAAGTTTCGTTACTTACCCAGAAGCATGTTTCTTAGCAATAGTCAATTCAGCCAGTCTGTAATTTCTGTATAACAAAGGTATCAAGAGCTGAGAAGTACTTTAACCTGTCACCCGTCTTATTACAGAAAGAGTGGGAGCCTTCACAAGCTCTTCCTTGTATCCTAAGCCTGCTGGAGGGCTGGACCAACTCCACTCCCTCACTGTGTACCTCTGTTGAAACTAACAAACAATACAGTGACTGTCAGTAGACACTGCCTCCTCAGCTTACAGAGCCAAAAAAAATTATGGAAAAGTAGGTTACTTCGCTGGAGTTGGAGATGTAAATTCTGAGTTGATCATGCTGTTTCATTAAAATTCCAAGTACTATTTTCTACTAAATTCACAAAGAAATTTTTTTTTAACTTATGCAAATAATTTCATAAAATCATATTTAAAGAATGTAACTACCCTCTTTCCCCAATGTTTTCTCTCTAACAATTTAAAACACATTTTGCTATTAACTAGCATATAAAGAGGTGTGGGGTATGTATCTGTTATAAGTGAAGCAGATGTTCAATATTGGAGAAATGACAGCACTTTCAGATTTTCTTGGAAAGCAGCATTCTATTGCGTTGCAGGATAGAATAGTAACCATAAGTAGAAGCTGTGGTACATGTGAAAGTTCTGCCTATCACATGCCCAGTCATGCAACTGAAGGCAGAAGAAATTGCTAAATCCCTCTAAATAGAAATTTCAAAGGGATGACTTGCTGGTGTGAATAATTCACAGGTCTAAAAGGACTCTAAGGGTCTGTGCCATTGTTTACTGAGAGTGTTTTCTCTTTCTTAGTGACACATAAAGTAATGATGTGACTTACAGTAACAAAAAATCTTAGATTTGACAAAATATGATGTTATTGGGAAATAAAACAATCATTCTTAGTAGCAGCTATTTAAAAATTGATGATCAGTGTGTTGATTTAAAACAGGGTGTTTTTGTTGTTGTTCAAAGTGTGCTGTGAAAACTATGTAAAGAATCGCTGGGATGCCTGCTACAAATGCAGGCATCTGGGACTGCCAGTGAGCTATTGAATGAATATCTTTGGTTTGAGACCACTGACCATTTCACCTTCAAGTAAATAGCAATTTAATAAGAATAGCACCACTGGAGGACTCCTAAATGTTAATTGTAATTAATATATATCTGAAAAAACTACAGTTGATTCCAAATCAATTACAATAAACCTTTGGTATTGCCTAAATAATGTAAAATTATACAAGGGCAATTCTATGACAGTTGATTCCAACAGGAAGTTTTAAAAATCAAGCTGCATAAATATTCCAGTGTAGCTTTGTGAAGGAACAGGAGAAAAAGCAGAGGGCAGAGGGCAGCAGTGGATGAGCATCTCACCAGGCCCAAGGCAAGTAGCACTTGACAGGAAAGCAGGGTGCTGGGAAGGCCAAGTACATGGAAGCATCACATCTCCACGTACGACTCCAGCTTCAGCCCACTACTGACGGGGTTCCCTGCATCTGGAAGAAGCGATGCCGGAAGACCAAGATACAACCACCGACTGGAAAGTCACCCTGCATCACTGAGCTTGTTTTCTCAGTGACAGAGTCGATTTCTATGCCCATTCCACCTCTAAATGTATGTAAGTTTAAAAACTTTTATGAAAGTAATAGGGTGTGGCTTCTTTCAAAGTTTTATTAAGATAAACCTCGTGAAAGCAAATGATTGATTAATCAAAGAAAAAGAGCATCTGTTATGGTTTGGATTGTGTCCCCCAAAATTCAGTTGAAGTCCCAACCTCTAGTATCTCAGAATATGACCGTATATGAATACAGACTCCTTACAGAGGCACTGAAGTTAAAATGAGGTCATTATGGGTGGTCTTAATCCAAAATGACTGATGTCTTTATAAAAACAAAGACACTGGATACATATAAGGTGGCAAGGGAAGACAATGTGAAGAGACACGAGGAGAAGTTGCCTATCTATAAGTTAAGAAGAGACGTCTGAACAGATCCTCTCTTCAGACCCCTGGAAAGGAGCCAACCCAGCCAACACCTTGATTTTGGGCATCTAGCTTCCAGAACTGGGAGACAATAAATTTCTGTGAGGCCACCCAGTTTGTGGTACTTTGTAATGGAGGCCCTAGCAAACTAGTACAGCATCTCTACTAGGTGCTATAAGCATAGGCTAACTTCATACAAGAGCTGACCACACGCACTCTTTCTCTAAGAAGTTTGAATAGCAGTAAGAAGAGCTATTTTTTGAAGGTAATTTAGAACTCAGATGTTTTATATTTGTACTTTCTTTAATTTTTCCTTAGTCAAGTTGGTCATGCATTTGTCTATTTAAGTAGATCCCCCGCCTCCAAGAACTTGTTGGTTTTTGTCATCCTGCTGTATTTTTTCTTGTGTTTTCTACTCTACTAATGCTTTTTTACCTTTATTAACACCTACTTCCTGGCTTCTTTTAATTAATTTGATACATTTTTTTTCTAGTTTTTAGGATGCATACATGGCTCATTTATTTTTCATTTTTAAAAAATATTAAAACCATTTAAGAGCACAGTTTTTAAAAGTTTTTCCTTCTATTAACTTTTAGGTAATGTATCATTTTAGTTTTGATTTTCCTCTTTCCTCCTTACTTGATGGTTGAAAGAACTGAGAAATAAAAATAACAAGATATCTTTTGTTCTCCCTTCAGCATTAATTTAGTTTGCTACAAATTTAGTATTGCTTTAACTATTTTTGATCAATTAACTATACATAAACTAATTAGGGTACTCCAGGGGACATCAGAATTGCTTAACTTTGGAGTTTTAACTTTCCAATTCTTTTGGTGTATTATTAATCATCTTTCAATCCTCTATATGTTTATAATTTTATGGCAAAATGGCAATCATTTACCTACTAGCACAGTTTTAATCAATGACTTTCATTCAAGGAGAGAAATTATTTTAAAAATCTACCTCTTGAAGTAATCTGTCATTATCATTTAAAAGCATTAACACTTAAGAGCAGGAGTTGGTTATATGTCAGATACTCTTTGAGGTGTTTTACATTCAATTCTCATAACAACCACTGCACAGATGAAGACATTGATACTAAGAAAATAAGCAAATTAGTCAAGGTCACAAATCTTCCAAACTCCCTCCTTATAAAAACCAGTGAATTGAGACAGCAGGCATTTCCAGAGAATGTAAAATATTTCATATATGTTTTTCGAATTGAAAACATAAATCATTTTTAAGTAAAAGGAAATTTGTTCCTAAAAATCAAGTGGTCCTTTGTTTCTTTCTCTCTTTTTTTTCCTTTCAAGGGAGATTAAAAAAAATTTTTTTTTCTTTTAAGGTACAATGAAAGTACTTGAGAGTAATTCATTTTATTTTGAACTATATCTTTATCTCAGACTTTTCTCTCATGCCAAGTATTAACTTCTAGCAGCACATCTTCTATGTTAATTCAAGAATCCTCATATTTAGTGTCTAAAATATATGCAAAATTATTTAGTTACATTCACTTTTAATACTTAGTGCCTAGTTTTTACTTAAGACCCCCTAAAGGCATTAACTTTTATTATTTCTGGTAAAATTATGCTTAACTGAGGAAAAATTGTAGCTTAATCAGCTTTTCAATTTTCTATGAGCACAGTGCTCTGTAGATGAAAGATAATTACCATTAACTAGGCTGCCACTTACTTGAATAGAGTGAATATTTAGGGAGTTATATAAGTTCTGAGTTTGAGATCCACATGGACCCAGAAAAGAGAAAGAATAAAAAGAATTAAAATTGTTGTATGAGTGAAGATATTTATAATATACTAAATGCTCAATAGCATAAGAATGGGTGTGTCGATATTATGAAATATTATAAAATATATTTAGTGACACAGGCAAATGTTCTCTATATAAACAGTAGGGGAAACTATGTCGAACTGGATATACAATAGAGGCCATATATGTAAAGAAGCCCATTCTATACCTATGTGAATGTTTGTATATGTGCATATCTACAGATACATGTTTGGAAGAAAATGCTGCAAAACTGCAGATTTATAGAAAATTTTACATTATTCTTTATTCTTTTCTTTACTGTTACTTTTTTTCTTTTAAAAAAAGGATATTTTTTTCCATTGCTTTTCAGAGAGAGTGGTAGGGAGAAAGGAGAGAGAGAGAGAGAGAGAGAGAAACATCCGTGTGAGAGAGACACATCAATTGGTTACCTCCTGCATGTGTCCCAGCTGGGGCCCAGGCTCAAGTCTGTAACAGAAGTATGTGTCCTTGACTGGAATCGAACCCGAGACCCTTCAGTCCCTTGGCCAACGCTCTAACCACTGAGTCAAACCGGGTACGGCTACTGTTACTTTTTTTTGTACTAAAATAAAAAACATACTTCATTTTAAAATTTGCAGTGGGAGAGATTTGGCTATTTAAAATAAAATTTATAAAATTTACAAAAACCTGAGGTAGAAGTAGTTAATTTTGATAATCTCACTTAAAAACCTTAGTAGGCAAATGTTGAGAATTAGTCAAGTTCTCATTTCTTTTGGGCGCTAGTGATCCTCCCTCTTATTGGCCTGGAATAAAATTATAGACCTGAGCAAGTATGTGGAGTAAACAAAGGCAGGAGACTCATTGATCACTGTCGCCAGTGCAGGTGTACAGTAACTAGTGTGAAATATATGCACCCTATGTTCATAGCAGCACAATTTACAATAGCTAAGACCTGGAAACAGCCCAAGTGCCCATCAGTAGATGAGTGGATGAAAAATTTGTGGGACATTTACACCATGGAATACTACGCAGCTGTAAAGAAGAAGGATCTCGTACCCTTTGGGACAGTATGGAAGGACATGGAGAATATTATGCTAAGTGAAATAAGCCAGGCAGAGAAAGACAAACATCACATGATCTCACTTACATGTGGAATCTAAAGAACATAATACACTGATGAACAGAATAGATTCAATGACATTGAAGCATGGATCAGACTGACGTATCTTAGAGGGAAGGTGGGGGTGGGTGGGGAGAGATTAACCAAAGAATTTATATGCATATATTCCCTTCACCTGTAGTACATATGAGCATGGAAAGCCTGCAGAGAGGCAATGCAGGGACTCCAGCCCAAGGATAGGCTTACATGCATGATTTCTTTTAAGGCCTTAAATCTTTTTAACCACTGTGGTAGCATTGCCATTTCTACCCAAGTATTTAACTTATATCAAGGAAATAACTTATATGCTGAGAAGCTATGGCTCCCCAGAAACCTTGTATAACATGGCTCACATTGAACTATTTGGTACCAATGTCATGAGAAAATTTCCATGACAACATTGTGACATATAATTACCATGGTTCAGACACATCAGATCTGTGCACAACAGGACACAGCGAAAGAATTATTATGTCATCAGTGATGTTACCAGATACAGCACCTGCTCCCCTCTTACACTGGATAGCAGATGCTCAAATAATGCAATGTAGGTTTTCTCAAGATAGATGGTCAGCTGTGCCAAGCTTTTCAATGGCGTTGAATTTGAAATGCTATCGTTTTTTTTTCTTTTTAAAAAATCTCTACTTGCCTGATGGGCATCCACTCTACCTTGGTTATTTTCATACAAAGCCAGCCTGTCATCTCAGGTGGAGTTTGCCTAGGGCAGCAAAATGCCCTGTGACTGTTTGCCCGAGTGAGCGATGGCCAGCTGGGGGAAATGTGCCTTTTCTACCTTGCCTACGGCAGGTACTTGGACAAGAATGGAACACTTTGGACAAGCTGGACAATTTTGTAGTGAGATGATATTCAGTAAACGAAAAATGTTTAGGTACATCTAACTCTGGGAAATGAAACTCAAAGGGATTTTAAGATTTGCTATCCATTAACATAAAACCTAAACATAAAAAAGCCATTAAAAAAAGTCACCAATCAACTTTGTTTTCTTTCAAGAGCTGGTTACAGTAAGTGTTTGAAAACAAGACTGGAAATCATTTAAAGTATCCTCCAAGGGTGAATTCACTGGAGTCAAAACTGCTGGAACATAGTTTGAGAGGCATATGGGTACAGCTACCCTGCATCTGACCTGTATTGTTAAATTAGCTATAAAAATATTTGTGTCAGTAATATACTTTTCCAAGATAATTCATATATATAAACTCTAAACAATATTAATAAGGAAAAAATAAAAAATTTTGCTTTGTCCCAGGGAATGAGTTTACTTGCTTTAACCATGCAGTTTTAAGATTTAAGAAATAGATGTTATGAAATTTTGAATACATGTCATATGATCATAGAATCTCAACACTTACCTCCAAAACCATCTCATTTTATTAATTAAGAAACTGAAACCCAGAGAGACAAATAACTTTGCTTATTGCCACCCAGCTGGGGAAGGGAAAAAATTATAAGAATATTTATTCATTCTCTAAATCTTTCTTGAGTCCCATTGTGTGCCAGGCACAGTTCTGAGTGCTGAGGCTACAGGAGTCCCTGCTCTCATGGAGCTTACATTAGGCTAATGTTTCCTGATTCTGATTAGAGAGCTCTTTTCATTTGCTCACACACTTGCCTCATTAAAGGGGCTAATCTATACAAATCTTGAAAAGGTTCCAAGGTGTGATAAAAATGCTTTTTGTTGTGTTTTTCCACCTAAATTCACCTATCATGGTTGTTTTTTTGAAGATGATCACATTTATCCATATTAAAAAGAAAACTCCCAGACCTTTATGTTACGAGTCTTTCAATAAACAACTTGTATTGTAAGATCTATGTTATGTGTTTTATTATATCAATGTAACATATTTGGATATAATGGCATAATATAATTGAAAAATATTTCAATTTTTTATTTCTGTCTCCCCAAAACAGAAAAATTCTGAGATTCAGAGATAATGATGCTATTTTTTCCCCAGCTTCACATTAGGTACCTCCATTAACATTCAGTAGTCATCATGATTGAAGTGAATGATTTAGAGAAATAGCTCTATAGTATCAAGTAACCTGTAACAGTCTGCAACTGCAGCAGTAAATCAGGAAGAATTCTGCCTTGTGGTTTTATACACTCGCATTCTGCAGGAGTCATGTCCTGCTCATGTACTACAACTTTTAGCAGGAAGAGCCGTAGACAACCACATTATGTAAATAAGGCAGAATACCAAGCACATTGCCAGGGCTTGCCAGCCTCTCCTGCCCAATGTGACCCCTCTTTGTACATGACTCTCCCATTCAAGCCACTCTTGATTGGACCAGGGCTGGGTGTACATAATGGGTTTAGGGACAGCTAATCATCAGACATATAGGATTGGTGTCCTGGTTTAAAACAATGTTCTAATCAATCCTTCAGGAATTGGGAATATGCTAAACCAGTAATGTACGTGCTGGAGACTGCCAAGCTCTGACCAGGTTCACAGGTGGGCATGTTCAAGCCAAAGTTTGTAGGAAAGGACTTGTCACTAGAGAGAACAGAACAGATCACACTGAGAAGGCAAGAGACTATGGGAGGCAGAGATTGTCTCTGAGAAAAAAGACTGCTCCCTGTGGTTTTCTAGGTCATTGACACTTGTTTCCACACGTCCCAGCCTGCTGCAATATTGATCTTGGACTTCATGAGTTTCACTGTCGTATGCTCACAACAAACCTCTGCCTTTTTAAGTTGGCCTGTGTCTATTGCTTGCAACCAAAAATATCCTGGCCAAGAGAAACAGCCTTTCATGCATCTATAGCTAAGTTTTTACCACAACAAGAGGGCAAAAGACAATCACAAATAATGGTACTTAATTCCTCTTAAATCTCTGAAGGCACCCTATCCATAGGTTAATTTGGGGAACTGGTTATTATGTCATTAATATTTTATGACATGGTATTTAATAAGTTAATTTCTATAGCCTTCTAAATATAAACTATGAAAATTACTGAAAACCATAGTACTGAATTAATCTTTTCCAATTTCAACTTCAAAATAGTTTTTGATGATACTCAAATATGTACTTATCTCACTTCTTTTTCTCTAAAAAGGCACTGGAAAACAGGCACCTAAAGAAACCACAGTAAGTAACAGTCTTCTGGTTTGCCATGGTTCTGACATTCCCTTTTATCAAAGTGCTTTCTGGCTATTTTCCCCAATTAATTTTCTTCCTAAAATAGTACATTCATGAGGACTTTCTCCTTTATTCTCCATCTAATTAGTCATTGATCCTTTCCAAACTCGATAAGAAAACACATTTTCTCCTTTGTTTTGCTCTTAAAGATTTGATCACAGTATTCTGCTCAACTTGTTCGTCTTTATCACACAGTTCCTCTAACACACAGATTTTTTTCTTCTGTATTTGTTTTGCTCCTGTTGGGAACAAATTCTATAAATATTATTGTTGCCACCTGATATACCAGAAAAAAAGGTTTTATTTTTTATAATGTAAAGAAAACATTTTCAGCCAATGCAAATGGTTTAATTGAAAATATGTATTAAAATGTCACAGCAGGCATTGTTCAGCTATGGCTTTGAGCCATCTGAAGCGCTTTACCTTGTCTGGGGTTTTCCAACTTAAGAGAAAATGAAAAAAATTTGGATAGTTAAAAGGGGAAATATCAATATGATTATAAGCTAGAACACAGTAGGGAAGAAAAAATGTAATAAAAAGAACAACAAGATGCAGCCTTCGAGTATATATATATATATATATATATATATGTTACATAGCATGGAGACGACATATAGAACTACTAAGGGAGTGTCCTTAGTAGTAATAACACTAGCAACAAACACTTCAGTGCCAGATCCTTCTCTAAATGTTTACCTGTATCAACTAATGTACTATTATTCTACTTTCATAAGTGAGGAAGCTGAAGCACCCAGACAGTAAGCAAATTATCTGAGGTTCACACAGCTAGGCAGTTTAAGAGTAGGGATTTGAAACCAGGAGTTGTGGCCCTCAGCTGGGATCTTTAATCATAGGCCCTCTCTGTAAATACTTTGACCAGTAGGTCTCAAACCAGTTGTACCTTAGAACAAACTCAAGAGCATTTCAAAGCATATACCACCTCCTAGGTTCCAACCCTGGAGATTCTGATATTATGGGTCTGGGTGGGCTTGTCATCAGTATCCTTAAAAAATGCCCAAGTGATTGTAAAGTGCAGAGAGGCAAGACCACTATGGCTATTTAATGGTCTAGCCAGAAGCAGAATCTAGTTACTCTGACTTTTTCCTCTACATTATGACTCTCACTTTCAGCAAACTGAGGGAGAAACATGAAACAAGTATTTACTTGGAGTGATGAGTTTGAGTTTCTTAAACGAAAAAGGAGAGGATCATAAAACACAAGAATGGCATTACTTTTGGTGGTTATGAAAACTAAGATGAACTCTCAACTTTCTGAAATAATTGTGTTAATGAGAAACTGATGAGCATTTCCAAATTCCCTTTCTTAAATACTGTAGCACTACTATAATTTAGACACCAGAGGTCTCTGCTATACAATTTAAAATCTCTATATAATACAGAGCCCTCCTGAGAAACAACTTAAGGCAAAATGTTTTAAAGGAGGAATGAAGGCAGTGTGTGATATTTGTTTGTATTGAAGAAATCAGCAATCGGGGGCAAAAAGGCCCGATTTGTAGTGTTACCAAGTCGTGATGTAAATGTTCCCACCCTTGCCAATTTCAAGCTACCCGCCTGAGAGACATGATTGAATGTGCAGCTGGGAAGAGATGCTCAGAAACACACCATCACGTAGTGTTTTCCCCATATGTATACAATAGATGCAAAAAACCCTCCAAGGAGCATAGGTAACAGTAAAATATAGTTAAATAATTAGGAAGTCATGGGTTTTGAATACTTAGTACCTGTGCTTTAAATATAGTTCGTTAAATGTATGTTTATATAATTTAATTTTTAACAACGCTGTATTTAATGATTGGCTTGTAGAATTCCTGAAAATTTAATAATCAGCTCTTTCAAGCTGGTCCAACATATCACCGAGAAGGCATTCATTCAATCACACATTTTTCTTAGAGAAGGGCAATATTTAATTAAATAAATTGTCAAGCGTAAGTCAATTTTCATGGCACATATATACTCCACATGCGAGAAAATGAACTTTCTCCCTTTATTTGACTTTCTCAGGGTTGAGAACTTTTGATAAAACCCTCCAGAATAAATCCAGCCTTCATTTTGAGCAAATAGAGCATAAAGGTTATGGGCATGGGCTCTGGGGTCAGAACGCCCGGGTTTGCGTCCTGGCTCGTCCACCTGCATGCACCTCTATGACCTTAAGAAAGGTACTTCAAAAGTTTGACCATCTGTAAAATGGGACGATAACAGTACCCGCCTCACAGGATTGTTGGCGCAATTAAGTCAGTTATTACATGTAAAGCCTGGCACATTGCAAATGCTCAGTGAATGTTGGCAGTTCTATCACATGAAAGAGCCTTCAAGCACGTAAACTAGGTGCTCTTGAGATGACCTCTTAAAGTTCCCCGAACACACCCAGAGCTTTTGAGGGTCCTTGCTTTCTCTCATGCTCTTCTTTCCACCTGACATGATGAGCTGCCCTGTCTCTTGTTTTAATTTCTTGGGGTGGCAATGGTTAATATGAAAACATAGGTTTCAGGTGTGGGTTTCTGTGTTACAAGATCTGTATATTGTTCTGTGTTCCCACCACCCAAAGTCACATCTTTTCACGTCACCATATATTAAGATCCCCTTCACCCCCCACCCCCTTCCCTCTGGCAACTGCCACACTGCCATTTGTGTCCACGAGATTCAGTTTTATATCCCACATATGAGTGAAATCATATGGTTCTTAGCTTTTTCTGACTTATTTCACTTAGCATGATATTCTCAAGGTCCATCCATGTTGTTGCAAATGGCAGAAATTCATCCTTTCTTACGGCTGAGGATTCCATTGTGTACATGTCCCGCAACTTCTTTATCCGATCCCTGATGGCAGAACATTTTGGTTGTTCTGCAGTGTCTTTTTAAGATCAGCTCAAAAGTGTCATTATTATGTATTAGGAGACTAATATTGCATTCTATTTTTTACACAGTATTTATTCAACAACATTTAAATAAGCATCTGCTTTGTGCCTGGTACTGTGATATGCTCTGTGGGTAATTAATGAGCAGAAGTGGTCATAGCTCCTGCTCTCAGGGAACCACAGTCAAGTGAGAAAAACAAATTATTACTAGAGTAATGACCAAATAACTGTAAAACTGGAATTGGCAACTGTGACATATTCTCAACTAGACTTAACAAATACATTGGTCTTAAGAACCTTTCAAGGGATATTTAATTTTTCAAAAGTTAAGGGGCAATAAGTGATTGGTTCTTACTGTGAAAAAATTCTTCTTTTAAATATAATCCAAATTTCACATGAGAAATTTTACCCAATACTGATCCCCACTGAATCCTTCTAAAGTCATTATCAGTTTTGCCAGTATTTAAGAATTTTTAGGATGCTTTCATGTAATATCAAATGACAAACTGCTGAATTTCTACATTTACAAAATTTTATTTCTTTACTTACAAAACAATGCAGAGTATATGGGATATTTTAATAGATTTTGAAAATTTCTGCTTTTCAATGAGTTATCGTAATTACATCTTAAGCAATGTTTAATTTGATTTTGACTCCAGCCTCTGCCAGAGGAAGGTGGAGACATAGGTCAGCACACTGGGTGGGCTGGCCTGCTAGTTCCAGAGAGGGAAAATGGAACTGGTGGACAGGGCTCACAGGTAGGGAGAGAGCCTGCAGACTCCACAACCCCCAATTACTGACTCTTTACAGCCTTCATGGTTCTCTAAACCCAACCCAGGCAACACTAATTGTAGGAAACTATATAAATAGAAAAACAAAAAACAAGGTTTTGTTAAACTTGTAGGTTTGGTGACTAAGTTCAGTATTTTAGTCCTTTGGTAAATTGGCTTTTAGATGATTGGCTTTAGTCTGTATTGGCCTAGAATTATCTATAGCAGGTCAATCTGACTTGGTCCTAAGTCATCAGCTAAGACTATTCTGGCCCCTTAAGGCTAGACCGGAGCCAGAAGGGACGGGTGAGCGTCCACTGATCAGGTGGGCAGAGAGGGAGAATAAACCGGAGAGCAGCTGGGGCACACGCTGGACAAGCCAGCAGAAAACCATTGCAGTAGTTTGCCGAGCGGTGACCGTAGCCTGGACCGGGCGGGAGTGAAGAATATGAAAAGCAGTCCACAGATTAGGGTAGTGGCCCTCAGCTGGGTGTGGTTTTGCTCTGCTGGGGCATCTGGCAATGCTTGAAGACGTCTGTGGTCACAACTGGGGTGAGGGAAGTGCTACTGGCATCTAATGTGTAGAGGCCAAGGATGCTGCTGAGCACCCTACAATGCACATGACAAAGAATTATCCGACCCAAAGTGCCAACAGTGCTTAGGCTGAGAAACCATGGACTAGAAAAATGCTTAAGGAGTAACACGAACTTCAGGTCAGAAATAACATAACTTCAAGTGTGACGCCAGACTTATCAAAATAAAATGCAATGGCCACAAGAAAAACAACTCGTGTCAGTAACTACTTTAAGGACAACAAAATGCAAATGAACAGGTGCAAATCAAAGCATTCATTAAATACATATGTATAGCGATTAAAATGCTTAGAAGGGATAGGAGCTATAAACTGCATCCCCGGCTTGACAGAAATACACACTGACTAACTCTAGCATTGTATGCAAAAGGAGCAGGCACTTCACTCTGGTGACAGTCAGCAGGATCTAAATTTAGTTTATACTCTTAGTGCATTAAAATAGCATCAAGACGCTCAGGAAGTCTAAAGCCATCACACTCCACACTTCTGTCTATACTGCTCAGAGCTATTTGCCCAAATCCCTGTTGCCAGTGTCATTATAGTTTGTTAAAAACATGTCATTTGCAAAGTTCTCCCCCAAAAACAGGAAACAGAGTTAAAGCAATGATTCCAGATAAAATCATTGGCAACACAAGTATCACAATGTAGACGTTCATAAGTAATATATCTTAACTTCTGAAGATTTGTAAGAAGTCTTTTGAGGCTTTTTTCCTGTTACTAAGAGAGTGAAAATGCTTTCTCTCAGGGGTCCAGTGTCACAATGGTAAATTAGAAAAACAAATAAATATTACTTAGTTAAACAGAAGGTCTACTAATTGCCTATCATGTGACTTGAGTAAAAGTTGAAGTGTGGAAGGGCTGAGCAGGCCTGTTACTGAAAATGGGAAAATATTAAGATTGTACCTTGGTGCCTGAAGTTATCTGTTTAATCTCTTTTCCATTCAAACAAAGACCAGACAGACAAACTCAAAGAGATTACATTTTTCACTTCATTTCACCAGACCTTCTAAAGTGCAGTTTGAGATTTGAAAAAATTGCTTTGTTTTCTGAAATTTTAGTTCAAGATGTATTTCTTCTAGTAAAGTACTCTCAATTGTTGCATTCTGTACTCATCTAAGCAGATACACATCACTAGAAAAACGACCCTAGAAGGAGTTTATAGTTAATATCCTAAAGCAAGAATAATGAATAGTGTGTGTTTTTTCTATCAAGGAGCCAGGAACCAAAATAGATAGATAGATGATAGATAGATAGATAGATAGATAGATAGATAGATAGATAGATGATAGATAGATAGATAGATAGATAGATAGATAGATAGATAGATGATAGATGATAGATAGATAGATAGATAGATAGATAGATAGATAGATAGATAGATAGATAGATAGATAGATAAAATATCAGCAGCTTCATAATTAGAGTCAAATTAAATAATGTTATATTTTTAAACAGAAATACATAAAATTCCCTCCCCTCATGGCCAGATTTTTTTTCCAAGTTAGATACATGAGATACAAAAAGTATCTGCTTCAGTCATTGTGTCTCCTCACACTTGTGCTGCACACTTCATGCCAATACTCCCGGTGCTTATGACTATAGGTCTTTAGCTAAGTACATGGCTACTGGAATGAAGACTACACTCCCCAGCCTCTCTTGCAGCTAGGTGTGGCCATGTGACAACATTCAGGACAGGGGAGATTTCCCAGTGTTTCCTTAGAGGGAAAGGAAGTTACTGTGTGCTTATTTCTTCCAGCTGCCTGGGATGCAGATATAATGGCTGACCCCTCGGAAGTCTCGCAGGACACTGCGGTAAAAGCCATGTGCTGAAGATGTCAGAGCAAAGGGAGGAGCCTGGTTCCCTGACACAATGGAATACCACACCAGACATGAGTGAGCTACAAGCTATGTCTAAGGGAACAAGAAATACATTTCTATCACTTAAACATCTGCAAGCCACATATCTGATAAGGGGTTAATATCCAAAACATATAAGGAACTCAAACAACTCAATAGCAAAGAAACAAACAACTTGATTTTAAAATGGGCAAAAGAACTGAATACATTTAAAAAAAAACACAAAAAATCCCACAAAAACAAAACAAAATGAACACGCCAAACAGAACATATAAGTGGCCAACAGGTACATGAAAAGTAGCTCAGTATCACTAATTATCAGAGAAAGGCAAATCAAAACCACATTGAGACACTGCCTCACACTGGTTAGTATGGTTATTAAGAAAAGGACAAGAGATGAGCGTTGGTGAGTTTGCAGAGAAGGGAACCCTTGCACACCGTAGGTAGGAATGTTAACTGATAGAGCCATTACAAACACAGTTGGAGGTTTCTCAAAAAACTAAAAATAGAACTTACCGTATGACTCAGCAATCCCACTTCTGGGTGTATATCCAGAGTAAATGAAATTAATAAAATCAGTACCTTGAAGAGATATCTGCACACCCGTATTCATTGATCATGACCCACAGTACCCTACATATGGGAGCAACCTAAGTGTCTGTCGATGCAAAAATGGATAAGAAAAATGTGATACACCTATATTTCTATCTACCTACCTACGCATCATCCATACATCCACCCACCCACCCATCCATCCATCCATCCATCCATCCATCCATCCATCCATCCATCCAACCATCCATCCAGGAAGGAGAAGAAAAGGCAAGAAAAAAGGGAGAGAGGAAAGGAAGATGAGAGAGGAAAGGGAACAGGGAGAGAGACGGACAGAAAAATGACAGTCCAACAAATGATTAACAGCAACACAGTAATGATGTTTTGCCTCAAATAGATTTAATAAAAACTTTTGCATTATAAGTTGGCATATAAATACACACACACACACACACACACACACACACACACACAACGGAGTATCATTTATCCACAAAAATAAGGAGGCAACCCTGCCATCTGTGATAACAGGTGAACCTGGAGGACATTATGGTAAATGAAATAAGTCAGACAGGGAATGACAAATACTATATGATCTCATGTATATGTGGAACCTAAAAATGTCAAACTCACAAAACCAGAATGGTAACTACCAGGGTCTGAGGGGTGGGGAAAATGGGGAGATGTTGATCAAAGGGTACAAACTTTCAGTTATAAGATTAATAAGTTCTGGGGATCTAATATACAACATTGTGATTCTAGTTAATGATAGTGTATCGTATACTTGAACCTTGCCAAGTGAATGAATGGTAAATGTTCTCACTACACTAAAATCAAAACAAAGACAAACACAGAGTAACTATGTGGTGTGATAGATGTGTTAATAAATTGATTGTGGTAATCATTTCACAATGCATACATATATCAAGTCATCACATTATCTACCTTAAATGTAGACAATTTTTAATCATCAAATATTTCTATACCTCAGTAAAGGTGGGGGGAAAAGGGTTATCTACAAAATTCCTAATGTAATTAAAAATTAAATACTGAAAAAGTTCTCTCAGATTAAGAATGAGACAAAAGTGTACTTTATACTTCCAATCAATATTATTCTGAAGGTTCTAACTAATACAATAAGACCAAAAAAGGGGGGGGGGGGAGGGTTAAGGATAGAAAAAAAATAAAGCTAAATTTATTCGCTGATATGATTTGTGTGTATATAAAAATCTCAAGAATTTCAGATAATTAGATATATTAAGTCAATTTAGCACGATACAAAAGTCAGTCAATAATAACAATTCAATGTCTATAAAACAGTTGGAAAATAAGATTTAAAAAAATTAAACTATTTAAAATAGCATAAAATACTAAGTACCCAAGAAAAATCTCGACAGTAACACAGTGTAAGACCTCTATACTGAAAACTATAAAACATTACTAAAATAAAGAAAACCCGTGGCTATACCGTGTTTGTGGATCAGAAATACTCAATACTGTCAACATGTCAATCCTGCCAAACTGACCCACAGATTTGATGCAATCCCAATTAAAATTCCAGAAGTTTCTTTTTCTTCCTTTTCTCTATTTTTAGTGGACAATATCATTCTAAAATGTATATGGAAACAGAAAGGACAAAGGACAGGTAAGACGAACTTGAAGGAGAACAAGGTGGGAGGACATGCATTTCAACATTTATTCTAAAGTCATAGTAATTAAGATCAGTACTTGTTTAAGACCAGACAAAAAAAATCAATGAAACAAATAGTTATAATATGTCCAACACATACATAGACAGCGCCTTTATGGTAGAAGAGCAGTGGGGAAAAAATTGTCTTCTTAATAAATGGTGCTTAATCCATTGTACATGCACATGGGAGGGGGAGGGGAAACCTGATTCTTTTTTTATAAAAAAATATCTTTATTGATTTCAGAGAGAGGAAAGGGGAGGGAGAGAGAGATAGAAACATCAATGATGAAAGAGTCATTGATCGGCTGCCTAGCTCACAACCCGGGCATGTGCCCCGACTGGGAATCGAACCCCGATCGCCTGGATCCTAGGTCGACGCTCAACCGCTGAGCCACGCCCGGCCGGGCAGAAATCTGATTCTTTAGCCATACCTCACACCATACACAAAAGTTAGTTCCAGCAGGATTCTAACTCTAGACATGAGAATTAAAACAATAAGGTTTCTGTAACAAAATAAAAGAAAATATTTGCATGTCCTTGGGATAGGTGAGGATAACTTAAGTAGAAACAAAAAGTCCTAAGCACAAAAGAAGAAACTAATAAATTGGAGAATGTTAAATTAAAGAATTCTATTTATTATACTAAGCCATTAAGAAAGTAAAACACCATCCCACAGAGTGTGAGAAATATTCAATTCATTTACAGATGCTCCTCCAGTTACAATGGAGTTACATCCTGATAGACCCATCATTGTAAACTGAAAATATCGTTAAGTCAAAATGCAATAAATACACCTAACTTACCAAACATAATGCCTTAGCCTAGCCTACTGTAGACGTGCTCAGAACACTAACAGTGGCCTACAGTTGGGAAAAATCGTTTAACACAGTGAATACATTGTAGAGTGTAAGTTGTTCACCCTCCAGATCACACGACTGACTGGGAGCTGCAGCTCACTCCTGCTGCCCATCAGCAGGAGAGAGAACTGTACGGCCTATCACTAGCCCAGAAAAGATCAAAATTCAAAATTCCAAGTATGGTTTCTACTGAATGTGTATCACTTTCATACCAGCATAAAGTAAAAAAAAAAAATTGTTAAGTGAAAGCATCATAAATTGAGGACTGTCTATATTTGACAAAGGACTCATTCAGAAGAAACAGCCTTTACAAATCATAAAAAAGGACTGATAAACCAATAGAGGATGGGCAAGAGACTTAAGTAGGTACTTCGCAAAAGAAAATATCCAAAGTTTTATAAAATTAAAAAAATTGTCAACCTCATTAATTATCAGGGAAATGCAAATTAAAACCAAAATGAAATGCTACTATATACCCATGAGAGTAACTAAAATTAAGTCTAACGGTACCCAGTGTTGGTGAGGATCTGGAAAAACTAGGTCTCTCACACACTGAATTTTCCAGTTTAGAAAAACTTTTGAAGAAATCTCTTATTGATGAAAATACACATACCTTTTGATCAAGTAATTCAACTCCTAGGGTGTGTGAATGTGTGTGTGTGTTTGTATGTATACATATGTGTGTATATATGAGATATTTATTCTATTGGAGATATACAGGGTGTCCCAAAAAACGTATACATACTTAACAGTTGATAGCTCAATTAGTGTTTCTTTCTTTTCAGATTTAACCCATTGGAATTAATAATTATTCAAAGTGTGTCTACATTTTTTGGGAAACCCTATATATATTTCTTTATAGTAGTATGATTTGTAATAGCTTCAAATTGGAGATAACTCAAACGTTTTTCAATAGATAGATTAATTATGGTATATTTGGAATATGGGACACCATTCAGTAATAAAGCTGACTCAACTATATTTCTTTCCAACATCTCAAAAGAAGCCCAATAAAAAAAAATGCATATCATATCATTCAATCTATGAAGTTAAAAAACAGGCAACACAGCTGTAATATTAGAAGCCAGGACGGTGCTTATCTTTGGGAAGGAGGTTTGTGGATTTATTGGCTTAAGATGGGCACAAGGAGTCCTTTTGGGTTGCTGGCAATTTACTATTTCTTGACCTGGGTAGCAGTTATTTAAGTGTATTAACTTTGTTATAATTCATTATGGTAAACACTTGTGATTTATAAACTTTTCAGAGCTATATTCTATTTCATTATAAATTTTATTTGAAACATTATTATCAATTTTCTTCTTTTATTTCCCCCATCTATCCTTTTTTGTTTTCCACTTTTGAGTGTTAAATATTAAGACTTAGGATCTTGATGTCTTGGGAGAAAATGTATTGCTGTAATTATTAAAAATAGTAAGTAGTGTTACAAGTAGGGCAATTCACAATACTCATAATAACCCTGTGAGAGATCAGACCCAACGGAAGTTGTTTGTTGTTGTTTTTTTTAACAGATGTATAAACTGAGACTCAGAGGTGATTCAGTTTTGTTCCCAACTGACACATCTACAAAGTGGCAGGGTTCAGTCTAAGACTTCAATTCTTGATCTCATAATGCTGCGCTTTCTATTGGAGCCATTTAAAATAATAGGTAGCTAGAATAAGCGACCTGTGATTGAAATAACTGTATGTTATTTATTCTAACTAGACTCATTGTGAGTCTTAAAAAGTGAACTGCTATTTTCTCTCGAACCTCTTTATTTTTAAAAATAAATGCATTTATTGAGGTCAGTAACAGGACATTTCTACTTATTTCTATTTTTTCCACATCAAATAATGTGCATGAACCATGTTTCATACCTTTTTAAATGTAGCAATAAATTTCAAATGTGGGTAAGATTATGTTTTGGATGCTCTTTTAAAACTAAACTAAGTAGTATTACTGATCCGTTCAGTGACCTTACGTCCTGAAGTTCTCTAGTTGATTTTTCTAGTCTTAGCAAGGAAAGAATGATTGGTTTTCCCTTCTAGTGGTTATACAATTAGAAGGATGAAAGACAAAGAAATATTTTAGACTGTGGCTAAAGAAACGGGTTAGAATACTTTACTAATAAAATAATGGGTATGACTACTCTGTATGCTTAAATCTTTGATCACTGTAGAACATAGCTCCAGCTTCCACCAGGTGTTTTAATATTGCACACCTTTGATAACAGTAAGTACCAGGAAAAAGAGTTCTTATGACTTAATTGACATTATCCACACTATTGGAAAAAAACATAATTCAGACACTTTGAACTTGATGATGATTCACCCTTGAATGTGGGAAACACTTGCTGTTCCATTGTTGATGGTAGTGTACATGGGCACAAACTTTACGGAAGAAATTTGGGAAGTGGTATTAACAGCCTAAAATGGACATTTCCTAAGACTCTGTAACTCTATTAACAGTAATTATTCAAAGGAAACAACGAATGACACACAAAGATTTACCTGCAAGGGTATTTGCTGTAGCATAATTTATAATAGTAAAATCTTAACTGTAGATAAACGTCAAATAAAAAATTATTAAATAATCCGAGGCTTATTAAAAAATAGGGCACTATGGAGCCATTAAAAACAACACTATAAATGAAGAATTGTTGTTAAATGGTATTTAGCCAGGCAAACCAATAATATTCAAATTCTGTCCTTAACCAGGCACCTTTCACCTGGTATGCAACTGAAGGACACATACGAACATGTGACAGGGTCCAACAAAGGAATACATTTCGCTAAGCCTCCTCTAACTTTTAATACTTCAATGCCAGCAGAAATAGCTCTTTCTGACACATTTTTCCTGCATCAGCAGGACCTGGCTTTACTTGTTACAGTGCGCGCTTTCCTACCCACTCCCTCTTTGGTGACCCTACTCCCTCCAAACAGGTTCAGAATACAACTTCTGAATTTCCGCCCTCCTTTATTTGATGATTCCCCCGCTCTGCTTCCACGTGCAGGGCTAACATGATTTATTGGACCTATGCATTCTCCCAGTTTCTTTACATTTCCTATTGTTCTTGTTGTAACTACGAAGTAGACATCGTTTTTTGACACTGATCTCTTGTGTCCCTTATTTCTGATCACTTCTGCTCTGATTCCAGGTCCTAGCGATAGTTTCCTCAATCTAATCATGCACCATATTCTGAAGCCTTTTGGCCTTTTCACTGAGGTTTGTCTCTGTCTCTGAACAAACCTATTTACTAGAATTTAGATTGATTAAGGCCCAGGCCTGAATAATCTCCTTCTTAGCCCTCGGATTTGTGATAATTTCTCTGAGTGTTTATTCTTCCTCAGCCCAAGAAAAAATATATCCCTCCATAAGTAGCTGTCCCCAATCTTATTATTATTGTTATCATTATTATCATTAACTCCCCTGCCCCATGAGGTTGAATGAACACTCTGGTTCTCTGAAGTTCATAGCTAAGATCACAGCTCACGTACTGGTCCTGTAGGCTCAGGGTCCCTGATCAGGAAGAAAATTCATCCCTAAAGGGTTGGAGAGCAACTGGAAGGTGGAAAAACAGCTCAGAGTTGCAGAATCTCAGTTTTCTTCTCTCTCATTCTCTCTTTTTGGATGTATTTTAATGATTTATAATGCAAACAAATCATGAGAATTAAATGGGACAAGAAAATACATTCCAAATAGCATACAAAAAAGCATCCCATTCTTGTATCATATGTAATCTGGTTTTCAAGTCCGCGGTTTCTAAAATCTCCCATTTATATGCACAGTCTGGCAGCAGGAGCTTCCATTAGCAGATCAAAATCAGGCAAAATGCTAGGGACTATTTCTAATCATTCTAAACGTGTGTTCTGGATCCCCTTTGTGCTCAGATTAGAAATAATTTCTAGTCGGAGACACACTCAGAGTTCAGCTTCTTGGTGCCCCATGGTTGTACAGCTGCTTCCATTCGCACTCTGCTTAGCAGCAAATAACAAGCTCTACGCCATAAACAAAATGAGAGAGACTGAAGTCACTGCGATTCACCTCCTTCACTTTAAAATGGTGAAATAAAATATTCAGGCAGGACCATTATGTGGTTGAACAAAGAGAGAGGCATTTCCTCACACTTCCTTTAACCCGTGAGTACCCAGAACCTCCTACCAGGCCACCCGTTTATACCTACATCTTCCTCACCCATGAGTGAGGAAGGTAGAAAAAATCCTGGTCATGGCAAACGATGGTTGTCAAATGACATCAGAATCAACAAGTGGGACAACCAGTCAGTCTTCCTAACAGCATGACAAATACACCCAATCACATTTTAAACATTCATGGGCTCTTGGAACAAAAACACTCCCGGGTTCATACACAAAATAAACTATTTCCCCTCGCGAAGCCCGAGGAGGACCAAGGCAACCTACCCGTCCTGGGAACCGAGGAAACGTAAATGAATATTGAATGCGAGTTTATTTTCTGAATTAAAATTTTAAGCACTTTAAGTGAAGCAGCAAGGCTGAAAGTAATTTAACATCTTTTAAGATAATTCAAAGTGCTTAATTCATTTAATATAATTATCTCTTAACTGTGTTATAGAGTCTCTATTTTCTTAGTGCTCTTTAGAAAGGACAAAATACCCTTCCTCTTACCATAATTTTCCCCTTGTCTCTATCTAATTGAAGAGCTTTCTATCAGGAAACTTGAAAAATGGATAATTACTGCTCTGGGGCCTCTCGTCAACTATGAACTTGGGAATTAGAGTTTCTGGCCTTGCTTAATGAAAAGTGGCTGAATTAGATTTTCTTCATCCAATGAGTATCTTTTTCTCTTCTTTTGGTAAAAGTTTCCCAGAGAAGCTCTCTTAATAGCCACAGGCAAAGCCCATAATTCTGCTACTGAAACAATGAGATCTATTTTCCAGATCATCAATCTTCATTCTCCAGACAGATACAATTGTTTGAAGAGTTGCAATTACATTATCCCTTGGTGCTTCTTCAGCCTCCACATTTGACTGATTCCACGGTTAACAATTAAAAGGCCAAAGAAATTGAGGATTAATTTTTTATCTCTAATAATAAAAAGTTCATTGCATTGAATTTCCTGGTATCAGCATCACTGCCCTCCTAATTAAAAGTGCAATAGTTATATAATCCTGCAAAAGAAAAAATGGAAGTTGATACCCATTCATGGACTATATAATTCAAATTTAGGAACTGCAATCATCCCAACTGTATGGACAACACAGTTTTTGCTACCTATAAATAAATAAATCACCTTAAAAAGTGCTAGGCTTTGCCTCTATAGCTAAAATTAACCCATCTTCTGAGGTTAACTATTACACATTTTTGAATAGCAAGAATAAGGTCCGGTAGCTTCTGAATGAAATGTAGATCATCAAGATGAACCACACACAGTATCACTGCATGTACGTTCTCCCTTAGCTAGCACCAGAGGCCAGCAGGACACAAGCACCCACCTGCCTTCCAATAATCAGACAGGGAGTAAAGGCCTCCTCTTCTTCACAGTCCCTTCTCTTCCCTTTTGCACTACAACTCCCTGCATCACATCATGTTACAATCAGGTCTGCTCAACTTGGTGTTCCCCCTCATGGCTCTAGCAAGAGATACCTCCCCTCCACTGCCTGCCTTGGAGGTTCGGATTCCACAGGCCTCCACTGGGACCCAGGAATCTGAGTTTTTCACAGGACTCCTATGAGATTAAGTGGAGCCTACTGGATGGATGAATGCTTGCTCATAATAAATTGTTAATAAATGACAGTTGTTACTTGTTATTCTTGTACGTCATCAAATCCTTTTCTTCCACAAGTCTCAGTTTAAGAACTCTAACAATACGTGCTTAAATCTGGGTGAACCCAGGCAGTTCCCTCAGCCCTGAGTCAGATCTAGGCTAAGATTACTCCGATCAACTCCATCCGCACCCACCTTGCTGGCAGGGAAACCATGGTCAGGTTCCAACAATTGGTACCTCAGTCATATTCCCCTCTGGTGAAAAATGAGATCTGAAGCGTTTAATTTTTCAGAAATATATTCCACATCACATCAATTTGTGCTATCCAACACACTTTAAATCCTTGAGTTATTATTAATCAAAGTCCTAAGAATTGCTCTTGAAAATTCTAAAAAAAAAAAAAATTAGTAATACAGAATTAAAAACCCTAACATGATTCAAAAATTCAGTCTTCCATCTTTAGTCTTTCCCCTCTGTGCTCACTAGAGTTTCCTCCTTGCCCCTTCTGTTCACAGGAGTAACTCCTTGCCTCTTCCCATGCAGGCTTGTTCTTTCACCTTCCAACTCAGCACCCTGAGGGGCCCACTGCAAGCCTGGGCCACACAGGCCCTGGCTACTCAGTGTGGTCCCTGCACCAGCACCATCCCATCCTGTGGGCTTGTTAGAACATACAGTGTTGGACTCTGCCCAAGAGTATGAAACCAAAATGTGTCTTTTTAAGTTTGGGAAGCATTGATTTAGAACACCTCTAGTCAGGCACAATTTTTCCAGGAGATAGGAACTGCACAGTTTGGTCTATATTTATTAGATTATCCCACGAGCAATGGTCCTTAACCTGTTTCTGCCAAGATACACCCACAGGATGACACAAACTCCCGTAACGGGGAGAAGTCACCTCTCGGGTGATTCTCACCCTACTCACCCTACTCACTTCTTTTCTGAGTCGCTTTTTAACATCAGCTAGGACCTGAATGACTGCAGTGGGGAGGGGGAGAAACCCCTTCCATGCCTCCATCTCTGTAACACTTCCCTAAGTACATGAGCAATAGGGAAATCCGAATTATGATCTCCATCCCGCACTGCCTGTCTCATGTGACCAAGTAAAGTGATTCAACTTGAAAATGGAGAGAATAATGCAATAATGAATTATTTCTGATGCAGAAATGCTTAATGAATAATTTAAAAGCATTTTACAATCTCAAAGTTCTCAGAGCTTGATAACTAATGAAAACAACCCAGAGTTCCACTGGCTCGTTTTTTACATTTGTATTCTGCTCCACAGAGCTGTTTCTGAAACTGATAAACATGTAACATCATTCAATATTCTTTTCATGAAATAATCACTGATACGAAAAGATTGACAGAACCAAGAAAGCAATAACCACCTGTCTTGGTAAACAGACATTTGGTGGTTATAGCTCCTTCAGTCTCAAGGGACGAAACCAAACAAATGTGAAGTAACCAGGTTTTTGTCTGACTGTAATATTAATATTTCGATAATAAGATACCAAAAGGCAGAAAAATAATTCTATATACTGAGTCCTCAAGTAACGCAAGTTTGCAGAATCAAAAAAAAGTTTTTTGTTTTTTTTATAAAAGCAATGTCAAAAAATGTATCAGAGGTCCAAATATATATATGAAGGCTAAAAATATCAACACAATAATTAGTGGACTCATTTACACTCAAATATAGAAGTTTACCTATTTTAGTACTACATTCAAGGATGGAAACTCAAAGAAATACCTAATTATTGTTAAGAGAGATAAATGAGAAATTATTTCTTAATGATCCAAATTCATTATTACTCTCAAATTCTGTACATGAGGGGGTTTGTTTGTTTGTTTTTAAATATTTTTATTGATTTCAGAGAGAAGGAGGGAGAGGGAGAGAGAGAGATAGAAACATCAATGATGAGAGAGTCATTGATCGGCTGCCTCCTGCACGCCCCCGACTGGGGATCAAGCCTGCAACCCGGGCATGTGCCCTGACCAGGAATCGAACCAAGATCTCCTGGATCCTAGGTCGATGCTCAACCACTGAGTCATGCCAGCCAGGCTGTACATGAGTTGTTATGCATCACTGCCAACTCATAACTAAGCCGATCTGATAACCAACTCATAGCCACATCGATCTTTTATCAGGCCTAAAGTTCACTACTGTACTTCATTTAAAAAGAGTGACACAGTTAGAATATTTAAATTGGTATCTTTAGAATAGGTGAAGAGAGGACAAGTTTATTGCCAGACTATAGAGAGTTTGGAATAGCTCTCAGCTTAGCTGTATTAACACGTTTTAAAAACCTGGACTTACATCACTGAAGTAACTGTGCAAATATTAGTCATTAATTCCAGCAAGTTATGAAATTTGCTTGTAAAATATGTATTTAAATTCTTTAAGAAAAAATACAAAATTGCTCATAAATAGATATTTTAAAGTTAATAGACATCCTACTGAACATATTGGCATATAACCACCCTATTTCTACAGAAGAAATTGAATAAAATATTCTAGAAATAGTAAAGAGATTGGGCTTTGGGGCTTTTAAGTATAGCAGTTGTAGACTATTGAGAGAAGACATCTGTGAGCTTTGACTTATCTTCTTACCCTTTGACTCATTCTGTCTTTTTAAAAAATTGTTTTCTCCATATTTCCTTAGGGCCATATGACTCTTGCTTTTATAGGTGGTTAATTTGGGTGGGTTAACTGTGTTAGAAAATGATGCAACTGAGGTCACAACTGATATTCTCCTAGGTCAGGGAGCTTTACTCTGTTTCATGGACTGCACCCCTAACTAGGGTGACCGTATGATTCATCATCCAACCGGGGACATTTTTGAGAGTGAAAGGAGGTATGATTTATAGTTATGGGGTCAAGACCTAAATGTGAGAGCTAAAACTAAAAAAACTACTAAATGAAAACATAAGGGTAAATCTTCATGATCTGGGATTTGGTGAAGGATTCTTAGATATGACAACAAAAGCCCAAGCAAGAAAAAAAATAGGTAAAATAGACTTCATCAAATTTTTTAAAACTTGTGCTTTGAAGGATACCATTTTAACCACACAGAAACTTCTTTAATGTGACCTTTTCTCCTTCCTTAACTTTTGATTCAAACTGACATCATCCAGGAACCAGACTCACCCACCTTCTTCTCCCTTGCATGTCACTCCATTAATCATTAAGCCCTCAAGACAATGAGGTTCTGGTCAGCATCAAATAACCTTAGGAACAAAGCCTTAGGTCTGTTCACCACAGAAACAGTTTCAGTCAAACTAGAGATGACATCTAGGCCTCAGCTGTGTTTCAACTCCAGGCCCAGAAAAGCAAAATGACCCCACAGACCACACCCTTGTGAAACCAGACGAAGCAATGCCATGGCTGACATCAGGACCAGATTCGATGACCAACTAGCCCCTACCCTAGTGCTGACCAATCAATAGAGACCAACCCTACCCATGACCCTGACTCCATTAGTCACCATGTTCACTGATTTCCCGCCTATGTAACCCATCCCCTGGAAGCCCTTAGGGAGCCAGGTCTTTCAGTATAAGTTCACCTGTGACTCTGGGTTTGGCACCATTTCCTTAAATAAACCTTTACTTTCTTTGCTACAAACTCCTGTTTGAGTTTGATTGGGCTTTGATGTGCGCAGGCAAACAAGCCCCCTTTAGTTCAGTAACTCCATCAAGAGAGTGAACAGACAACCCACACACTGGGCAAAAATATTTTCAAATCATATATCCCATAAGGAAAGTGTACCTAGAATAAAGAACACTTACAATTCAATAAAAGACAAAAATTTCAATTTAAAAATGGGTACAGGATTTGAATAGACATTTCTCCAAGGAAAATATACAAATGGTCAATAAACCCATGACAAATATTGACATAATTAGTTATCAGAGAAACGCAAATCAAAACCACAACAAGATACCCCTTCACACCCACTAGGATGATGAGAATTAAAAAGCCAAATAACAGTAAGTGTTGACAAGGGTGTGGAGAGTCAGAAGCCCCATATATTGCTGGTACAAATATAAAATGGTGCAACCACTTTGTAAGGTAGCCTGGCAGTTCCTCCAATGATTAAATATAGAGTTACCATGTGATCCAGCAATTCAATTCTTAGATATAGACCCAAGAGAAGTAAAAACATAGGTCCACACGGGAATTTGTAGGTGAACGTTTATGCCAACATTATTTATAACAACCAATATAACAACAATCCAAATATCAAACAAAATGTGGTATATCCCTACAGTGAAATAGGGCCTTAAAAAAAAGGTACTGACACATGCTACAACATAGGTGAATCCTGAAAACATGCTAAGTGAAAGGGGCCAGTCACAAAAGACTACTATATGTTTGCACTCATATTAAGTCCAGAAGAGGGAAATCTATAAAAATAAAAAGTAGATTAATCATTCCTTAGAGACGAAGGTGGCAGAAGAGGGCAACTAGGGGAATAAAGGTTTCTTTTTGAGGTGATGAAAATCTTCTAAAATTGACTGTGGTGATGGTTGCACATTCTTGTGAATCTACTGAAAACCACAGAATTACACACTTTAAATGTATCTCACTAAATCTGTTAAAAGAGAAACATGTTTAAAAATTATGATGGGACAATAAGTACAATTGGGATGATCTGGGCCAATTTTGATGCCTTATCACTTACCTCTAATCTCACCCAAGTGTCTGATCAACTTACTTTCCGGAGAAAGACTGGTGAGAAAGTTGAACAGTTTTATACTTATACTGACACTGTTTGAAAACACAAGTTTAAAAGTATGTCTTAATAAAGTAGCTAGGGAAGAATTTTCAGACAGGAAGAAAACATTTTGATGCATTTAGAGATATTCTCACGCACTGTGGCCTCCAGACCACTTTTCCGTAAGCCCGAATCACAGCACCATGCTAATCATGAGGCCAATTAAGCATGTGCTTCAGGTGCCCACAACGCCAGGCCCCGCCCTCAGGTAACTCCAGCTGCAATGAGCTGTTCGTCTCAGCATACGTATTATGTGTTAATACCAGGCTTTGAAAGCTTAGTATGATTTTTATTTTGAATTATAACATCTTCAGCCCTGGGACTATCTATAAGTCCTAACCCCGCCCTGTGAGGAAGGGAATGTGGACCCACCCCTGACTGGTCAGGTCAGCATAAGAATTTGGTACTTTCAAATGACCCTTGAGATGGGGAAACCCCTGGTTAACTGAGATGAAATGGCCCATCACCTTGGAGTCAGATTTAATTTTGTTTATGAAAATAAACATATGTCACTTTTTTGTGCAACTGATTTTGTGAGGTAAAATTCATCCCCACCTCACTACCTCTGTCTATCTAATCAAGACTATAAGCTAACCCTTTCGGCTTCTCTATAGTCCAGCTGGAGATTAGAATGTAAGATGCCTACCAACTCTATGGTTTTAAGACAATTCTCATAACAAGGATTTCTGTGCTCTTTTCCTTTTTCAGTAAATTGAAACAATATTTGTAACTGTGTGAACTGAACAACTAAATTCTGTAAGAAATGGAATCATTAAAAAGAATTTGCTAACCAGATAACCATTTATGTATACGAAAAGAGTTTTTGACAAGCATTTTAAGAAGGAAACATAGTTTGTTATTAGGAGGCATGGCTATTTTTCAATAAAACATGGCTAAAGCAATAGTCATGGTAAAAATTAAAGTATTTATGTCACAAAGCTTTTAAACTGGTTTTTAAATAACCATCATATATATTGAAGATTCTTGAAGGCAATTATTATTTATCCACTCTGACACCTCACAAAAGCATTTCAGCAGCTGAGAGGACAGGATAACTTAGAGTATCACATAAATCCCAGAATCATTTATTCAAATCAAATATCCATTTTTACATCAAGGGCAACTTACTTCCTCATAAAAGAACAGTGCAATATTTTACCTAGAAATGAATGTTACATATTTATAACTCTGGCTGGTAAATCCCAGTCATACTATTATTATGCCATTAAACTGGAAATATAGGGAATTGAAAAGAAGAGTGATCATAATAAAATCACTTTATTCTGCACATAACACCTGAAATTCAATCTAATACAACTTCCAAATACCAGAAGTGTAATGTTTATGGTCTTTATTGAATAATCTTCTTTCTTTGACTAAAGTCAATAAAAAGTCAACTCTAAACTTTTCAGTGAAGCTAACAACCACTGCATTAAGCTACAAGGTCACCAAGATAAGAATAAAGCCAAGAGGTCATCCATCTTTATGATCCCAGATAGCTAATGCTTTAGTGGTTTTCTTCTCAATCCCAACACCAATTTAGTTAAACATTTTCTCTGGACTTAACTTTAACCAATGTTTTATGTTAACACACTTTTGACTTGCATATTCATATTTGATTTAGAGTTAATTCAAGGAAATAATAATATCAAATAACACTATAAATATGCTGGAATGACATTTAGGTTTGGAGGAGAGAAACTTTTTTTTTCTTGCGGTAAAATATACATAAATGTACCATTTTAACCATTTTTAAATGTACAGTTCAGTGGCATTAAGTACATTCACATCATGTAACCATTACTACCATTCATGTCTAGAACTTCTACATCGTCCTGAACTGAAACTCAATACCCACTAAATTCCTTCTCCCCGTCTCTCTCCATGGAGGAAACAATTTTAAATAACATGATTTTCAAAAACAAAGTTGGAATTACACTCTTAAGCAGAAATCCTCAATTAAAGCGCTCAAGTCTGTTCTTGCACTTTAGAGACAAAGATTGAGCACCATCATTTGTTGAAATATTTCTGGCATTAGTGATGCATGCCGTTGTAGGCATATTTGTTGATGTTATAGAGTAGTCATTTATTTTGCATTTTGGCTGTGCAATTATTTTTAAATATGAATGGAAATACTACAAATATATAGAATAATAAACTCATATGATTTAATAATTCCTGCTTTTAACAAAAGATTCAGAATACATGAGGACGTGGATATTAAATGGTGCATTTGTTTACCCAGAGGAAAACGCTGATCTGCTTGAACAGGGAGGTGTTTTGTATGATTTTCCTACGGATGTCTAGAGATTTGTAGATTCATCTATGCTTTCATATACCACATCCTCTGTGGTCAGGTGATGGCACTATGAGTAAATATATGAAATTGTATATAGAAACAGAGAAATTCTATCATTAGCATTAAAATTAGTTTAAAAAAATAAAGAATGAATAATTATTTGTAAAGATCAATGAGGAGAAAATAAACCAGATCTCACAAAAAGTTACCATTTTAGGCAAAGAAACTTTCAAAAAGCACCTGATTCAGATGACTTGGCCACATTGGAAGGAAGCGTATATTAAGGAAGAAAGTCTATTATAAATGACCTTTCTCTGTTTGTAATTAGTCCTCAAGTTCTTCAGCCCATGACTCCAAAATGTAGTCTTGTATAATGAATACATGTTTGCTGACCGCACCTCACAGGCCACAGTTGGTCCGCCCAAGCCAACTCCATTGCTGGCGTGCCATGGAATCCTTCCCGCCAGCCTTCCCAGGGCCTAAGGGTACCATATTCACTCACCCCAGGCTGTTCACGCTACACTCAAGTTCTAACTACCACCATCAATATGCCACGTGCCCCGCACTCTCTGGCCCCGCGCAACGCTGCTCTTCCGATGTGAACTCCTGATCTTCAGGTTATATGCACACCTGTGATAATGGCACACGGGAAAGCATGACAGCAAAGGCGGGCGATCGGCTGGCACGGGATGCTGGGGAAATTCAGCTGGACGACTGGTGGGACCGGGGAAGCAGGGACGACGTGGTCCGACTTCCATGGTGATGGTAAATGCTCATCTTGGTATCATCTGAGGCTACCACGTTTACCTCATACTTCAGAACACACTAAAAATGACTGCAATACTCACCACCTTCTTAACTTTCTAATGTCATTAATATTGATACAAGATTTTACGGCTCATACACTCTGAAAATCTCACATGCAGTTTAGAAATCCTCCACGCCTTGTTTCTGGCAGGAATATTACTCACCCATTGATGAAAATGAAACAGGGCACCAAGGTAAGGATTCCTCTGAAATAATTTTCTTTCTTCATTTTATTGCAGTCTCTTCTTAATAAGCAATTTATATGTAAACTCAAGAATCCCATTATATGCTTACACGATAACAATAACTAATGATTAGAGAGAACTTACAATATGCTAGAAACTATCCTAGGAGTTTTACATTAAACTGTTCATTTAATCCTAACAACAATCCATTCAGGTAGCAGCAATTATTATCCCCATTTAATATACTGTGTAAAAAAGGTAAAAAAATAGATTAAAAAACTTAACCAAGGCCCCCCAAACCTTACCTAAGGCCCCTAGAGAAGCCAGATCACACTCTTAATTAGTAGTTTTAAACATCAATATTGTTTTTCCACCTGGAATTGGCTTTCATTTTCCGATTCTCCCTGTTTATAAGAAGATTTGAAAGAAGTAAATGGCAGTGCATGTTGTTTCTCTGAAAGCCCTGGCACTTGTTAGTCTTGCCTGAGGTTTTTGCTATCTCAAGGCACTAGCCTCTGTGAGCACCTTGCATTTTGAATTAATTCAGTAACTGGTATCTCAATTTTTTTGGCATACATTTTATAAGCAATTCGCTGCTGAACCTCATAAAAGGGTCAGTTGACTTGGACATTTGGTAATCATTGTCCTGCTTAAATGACTTCTCAGGGTTTAAAGCCAAAATTGGAGAATCCCCTGGAAAGCACAAAATGGGCATTCTATCAAACCGAGAAAATGGGTGTATCTTGCTCGTCTAAGTATCGTTATAAAAGCACCCTCTGGAAAGAAATAGGCACTGCTCCAAATAAAAACCAACTGTATCATCATCAGTCTCCCAGAGATGAATTCTTAATTCATAAGTGGGAGTGAGAGGGAGCAAATACCAGTTGTGTCTACCAGTGCTCAAGGGAACTTTAATATTTTCATTTTTAAAAAGTGATACTGGCTGTATTACAATGATTTTATTATTAATTTTTAAATTCATGCTAATGCAAATCTATTAATATTACCTTATATTTTAAGATTTATAACTCCATATGACTGTTTTTTAATAATTTAATCAAAATAGTAAAGAACTGGGTTGTTACAAGTATTTTATTTCCATTTGTAGATATTAATGTAATCACTAGAAAACTTATGAGTGAAAGGCAGGCTTGCTTTATTTATTAATTCATTTAGAGTCATCTGGATTCATTTACTGAAGAGTGAGCCAGGTGCTAAGCAAATGCACTTGCAGAATTCAGGAAAATTTTATTACTAGAGCACCATGGTCCAAAAAATTTTATGACAGAATATTAAAACTGGTTTTGGGTATTGTACGTGATGTGCTTATTAAATATTAAGACAGTCTCGTAAGTCGCACCAACACAAATGAATTGCCTTAATTTATAGTGACATCATGTAAACAAACACAAAAATGTTCAAATACAGAGTATTCTCTCTCTGACACTTTCAGTTAAATATAGTTAGAATGGGTTAAGTGTATGTGTGTGAAACTAGGCTAACGGGACAAAAATAATTGCTGGATAAATAGAATAAAATTTTTATTGTTTTTATGTTTTGAGAGATTGAGAGCCTTGGTGTTATCTGTGATTCTGCTCTTTCTCTCGCATCCCCCCTATCTAGTCCATGAGCAAAGCACCTTGAAAAGAAATCCATAATTTAATCATTTACTTTCACTGCCACCATCCTGGTCCAAACAACAGAAATTTCTTCTCTGAATTATCCCAGTAGCCAACTAACTGTCCATCTTCAGCATCTTTGCAACACAGTAGCCAGGAAGATTCTAACAAGTCCTAATACCCAACCCCCCATGACTGCAATTTTCATACCGAAGTTCTGAGGGTGCCATGGCCATTCTGCTTGCTATCTCCCCTCGACAACTTCCCTCCCTGTGGTTCTCTCTTAAGTGGGAACACTGGCCTCCTTGCTCATCCTCAGACATGTCCGGCATAATTCTGCATTTGCTCTTCCTATTTCTAGAATGCTCTCTGCTCAGAAACTGTATGACTAGCTCTCTCCCTTCTGAAGGAGACAGGCTCACCCTCCCACCTCCTTTCCAATACACACACCCTCTCGAACCCCCTTCCTCACTTTATTTTTCCTTCTTAGATTTATCCCTAACATCATAACATGTCACTTATTCACCTTATTTAGTGTCTGTCTCCTCATTAGAATGTGAGGTCCAGGAGGCTTTGTTCTCTACTTCTCAGCACCTATGACAGTGCCTGGTACATAGTAGGTGCTTGATCAGCTTTTGTGAAATGGACTAAATGGATAAATGAATAAATTCAAGATGAACAGAAAACATAACCTGACAAAATGAGAATATTCATTAAAACACTGTAAAGGGAAATAAGAAATAAGACACACAAGCATGTGTGCAGTCACCCACTCTTCATGGAAGCAAGCAGGCATGAAGTGCCCACAGGTAACTCTTCCCAGAGGATAACACACACGGTTCCTGTACAGTAGCACTGGGAAGATGAACGAGCCACCGCACATTGCTCATTCCCTGTGGAGCATTGTTGGGGCATCTCGGCAGGGCTCCAGACCCGAGTGGCAGGGCAGGGCTGCACTGAGAGCTCAGGAAGGGGAGGAAGCAGGCCTAAGCCAGATTACAAATGACCTCTTTTGTCATGCTAAGCAACTGGATTTAATCTTGAAGGTCACAGGCTAGAGAGACACTAAAAAAATTTCAAGCAAGAAATTAAGACTTGATAAATTTTAGGTTTTATGAAAGTCATTCATATAAGGATGTTTATTACATCGTTATATATAGTAGCAAATAAATATAAACCCTATCCCACAGTATGGAATTAGATAGTACATCATGGCAAATCCATGCAACAGAATACTAAGTCTACATTAAAAATGATTTAGATAAGTTATCAGTAGTTTCATGATATATTGTTATAAAATAATAAATTTTAAGAGAGCACATATAATATGGTCCCATTAACTTTAAAAAAAGTATCTCTGCATAGAGAAAGTCTGTGAAGACATGTAATACGATGTTAATAGCAGTACTCTTTAGATTATAGGATTTGAGATCATTTTACATGCTTTATTACTCCTCTGTGTTATCTGAATTAATGTTACAGTGAGCATGTATGGCTTTTATAATAAGAACAAAAGCCTTTTTTTTTCTCATTTTAGAGGGCAAAAAATGTAAACAACTCAGACTGGAAGAGAGCGCCCTACTAGAGACCATGGCAGCAAACCCAGGGGGAATGTGAATTAAGAATGGAGAGAAATGCAGAAGGTAGAACGGAGGTAACTGTGAGGTTTTGGGTTTGAGCAGCCCTGTGCTTGGGAGAGTCACTGACTGATGACTAGATGCCAGGGCCCAAAGGCACTCGGAGAGGAAGCCTGAAAGTTCTTATCCTGCAGGGTTTGCAGTGAATTTGTAGCACTTGGTTAGAGTACTGGGCATTGACTAATACCACGGCCAGCCTGCTCGCCCAGCTGGGTGTCCACACGGTGCCTTCACTCCAGGCATCTCTGAAATATAGTATATTCAGAGGAGCATCCTGTTCCTCTCTGTCCACCAGATGACCCTAGTGCCAATTCTTTAAAATAATTGCTGCCACCTAACCCTTGTTCACCCTCCAAAGGTAAGTACCGCCTGCCATCTTTTCTTTACTTTCATTCCTATGCTACTCTGTTACCCTTTTCATCTAAACCCACAGAGCTCACGTCACTCTAAAATCACTGTATATTTCCAATCCATAGTAAAAAAAAAAAAATTCAAAAACCTCCCTACTTTCCTCAATCTCTGTCCTAAAGGCTTCCCCTACCTTCTGCCCCCAAATGAAATGCAGCTCTCCTATGAAGACACCGCTGCCCCGGAGCCCTCAGTGAGCACTGCTCATTCCCTCAGGGTGGGGAGTGGGTCACTGTCCTCCTTGCTCAATGCCACCTTTAAACATTAGGGCTCGTCATATTTCTCTCCACCCCCAAAGCTGTCATCAGATTATTTCAACATCCATGTGGGCAAAACATCTGATAATCTCAGGTCTTTTATTTGAGAAAAAAGTTGAGGAACTTCAGAGACCCAAGTTCACCTCACTGTCCACACCCAAGATCACCCTGGGCCTTGGCCACCCCTGGCAACTGTGTCGCTCTCCCCTCCTTCACCTCATCTCCCAATCTTCTTCCCTTCTCAGTGAAGCCCGTCTGTACTTGGACCTCAGTGAGAAACATGAAGAAAGTTCAACAGACCAGGGGTTAGCAGACTTTGTCTATAAAAGGCCAAATACTAGAAATTTTAGGCTTTGCCAACCTACTGTTGCAACTACTCGACTCTTCCACTGTAGCATGAAAGTAGCCACAGAGGACAAGTAGCAAGGAACAGTAAACACATGGGTGCGCCTGGTACCAATGAAGGTTTATGCACAAAAACAAGCAGCGGGTCAGTTTTGGCCCCCAGACCAGTTTGCTGACCCCTGAGATACATCCTGATTCCCTCTTCCCCTTCTCTTTCCCCTTTCCTCTTATCTCCTTATTGGTCCTTAATCCCCCTTTTAGTTCCCAATTCCATCATTCCCTCAAGAACATTGACATCTCTGTTGATATATTACCTTTGGTCATCTTGCCTGGAAAAACTAAAATTTTCAATTAACCCAACCGTCTACATTCTCTACTCCTGGGCTGCTAAATGGTGATGAAGAAAATTGTCCTTTCTCCTACTGATAGTACTATAATTCCTAGTTTTCAATCCCCAGCTTTCAAGCCTTCATAGCAAATTTTACTCTTCCTGAATCAGTTTTCTCTTCTATTCTCTCCAGTAGCAGCTTCAACCCCTTTCCCACTTTGCTCAAGAAATCTATCCTCTTAGCATCCTAATTCCAGCATATTACCACTTAACTTCCTTCACAGAGAAAACAGAATATGTAAAAAAAAAAAAAAAAGAAACTCCCTAAACATTTTTCTCTCCCACCTACAAGTGTACTATCATCCAAACCTATATTTCCTTCCCTCCTATCATACTGGAAAAGGCTTCTTTCCTCCTCCCCCAACCAATGCAGCTGCTTTCTTTTTTGTACTGGCTCCTTTCCACCATTTTAATGTGCTTAGGTTTTTTAGAAAAGAAAAGATATTGATGTGTGGGTGTGTTTATATATTATATATGTATAATTCAAACCAAACTTTCATTAAACAGTACTTATTCTCACTACTTGTGATGTACTTTAATATTGTCAATTCTATATTTCATTTTCCCCTATGCTGGCCAACACTCACTCAATTGATTTCATACCCAATTAATGGGTCTGCCTGATAAAAGCTTGCATATGTGCAAAAGGAGACATGTATAAGAATTCACACTGCCATATTCCTTATAGTAGCAAAAGAATGGGAATAGCTTAATTGTTCATCAATACAAGGATGAATATATAAATTGTTGTATGCTCCTCAAACAGAACACTACACAGCAAGTAAAAATTGCACTTACAGGTATCAAACATGGATATACCTTAAAGATAAAAACTGATTGATAAAAATAATTTGCAGAAGCAAAATTATGATATAATACTGTCTTAATACTTCTCAAAGGCCTCACTTCCAAATACCATCACATCAGGAATTACGGCTTCAACATATGAATTTTGTGGGGGGAACACCCCAAATCCATGTCCTTCTTGTGTGCAAAATATATTTATTCCATCCTAAGAGCCCCAAAAGTCTTAACTAGTTCCAGTATCAACTCTGAAGTCTAAAGTCCAAAATCACACCTAAGTATCACCTAAATAAGGTATGGGTGAGACTTGGGGTGTGATTAACCCACAACAAGGTTCCTCCCCAGCTGTGCACCTGTGAAACCAGACAAGTAAAGTACTTCCAAAATACAATGACGGAATAGAAAATGAGCTTTTCTGCAATCTGAGTATTCCTCCTATGTCTCTACAGTGAATAGCACTAAGTCTAAGACATCATATATAGAGTAAACAACCACAAAACTATAGATATCTTCACAATAATAACATTTTAGAAGAGTGTTTGCATGAGGACTGTATGTGGGTCTTGATAGAGGAATTTACTGAGAAAGCATTGGGACCAAAATCACATTTATAGCCTGTTCCTTGAATTAACGATGTACACTAATTTACTTCCTGCACCTAAAACTTCTTAAAATACTTTAGTTCAGAGTATACTGCAGTTACATATCATACAAGCTAGAACACATGAACAGATCTCTTCCACCTGCATGATAAAATGCTAAATTAAAGTTGATATATGCAAAATCTCCCCTTTAGTTTTATAACAGGTAAATAATGAGTTAATTATTATTAAGTTTTGCTTTTATTCTTGCTTTCACTAAAAATGTTAGAGTGCACATTTAAATAATTTATGTCTGTTTTTTCAATATTATTGAATTCCATCTACACAACGCAACTCAAGGCATAAAAAGAACCACCTCAAAAATATTGTCTAACACCCCATCAATCCTAATAGACACATGATTTTGCTAGGTTCAGTAGGTTATGTTTGTAATGTATCTTTATCTTCTTGCTTTTCAGGGTTACATTGGAGAGATCAGTCACCATTTTATTTTATCTCCACCAAACTAATCTAAATAACTGTACATTCAATGTTCCAGTGACAACACACCAGTAGAGAAGGTTTAGGCGTAAGGATAGGTATTCTGAAAGTATCGCTTTAGCTTGAATAATGGTTTTAATAATTGAGTAGGTCATATTTTTCCATTCTTGAAATCTCAGTTACGAAGAAATATGTCTTCAATAAATCTCACATGCTTATAAACTATGTGTGTAATCCTTGACCTTTTTCCATTACAGAATAATTTAGACAGTCTCCATATTGCCTTGAGGAAATACTTTAGGAGTATTAAAATTTTTTTGAGTTAAGTCTAGTACCCATCTGACACCATACATAGTTATTACAGTATTAACTTGGGCAATCACTTTGTAAGCTACACACCTGAAACTAATATAATATTGTATGTCGACTGTAACTGAAACATTTAAAAAGAACTTCTTGACTTAGATTATATTCACTACATCAAAATATATACATGTCATGTATCTGTTTCACTTACGAATCTTATAGCAAATCATACACAGTGGTGCCTCGGTTTTCTAATGTGATCCGTCCCGGAGGCCGTGCAGCGTCTGAAACGCTGGAAAACCGAGGGACCCACAGCCGGCAGCTGGGCCTCAGGGTCTCGCCCTCAGCGGAAGGCGCGGGGCAGGTTCCACTTCCGAGGCGGGTTCGGAAACCGAAGCGTTTCCCTCCGGGTTTATGGCGTTCGTAACCCGAAATGTTCATCCACAGAGACATTCGAAAACCGAGGCACCACTGTATACCAAAGATGACTTTTACCGCCTTCTCACATGCTTTTCCGGAACCTCCACGTTCCCCCATCAAAAGGTAGACTTTAATTCCTCTCTGTATGATTCTGGGTGAGTCTTCGACTTTTAACCAACAGAATATGGTGGAAGTGGCAGTGAATATCTTTCTAAGACAAGGTCATGAAAGGTGATGCACCTGAGACAGAAGCTGGAACACTAATACTTGGCTCTCTAAGCCACCATGGCCCCGAAGGCAGCCATGCAGTGAGGGGACCCAAACTAGCACTTATGGAGAGACCAGGTAGGTAATCCCTGAGACTACATTCACAGATGCAGAAAGATGCCCGCTCAGTCTCCAGTTGTTCCTGCTGCAGCTACTGCTTAACTGTAACCACATGAGAGCCATGAACTCTCACAAACTGCACAGCTGAGCTTTAATGAAATTACTGACCCATAGAAATTCTGAGATATAATGACTGTTGCATACTAAACTACTAAGTTTTGGGGCAATTTGTTAAGTAGTAATAGTAATAGGAGCAAACTATTTAAAGTTTTAGGCTCTCAAAATTAATATCTTTTAAAAGTAGATGAAAAGCAAGAATATTCATATAAAATAAGAAAAGACTATTTCCAAGTGGCCTTTAACTTATTTCCTCAAAACAAGCAAGTTTCCACTTTTGGCTTCCATGAAAGTGAATGGAGTTACAGGAATCTTTACAAAGTATAAAATTTTGGTGAGATAACCACCAATTTTCTTTAAGTATTATCCTTCTACTAAAAACATCAATTCTATCTTGCTCTGACAAGATATATAAATAGATGTGTGTGTGTGTAGGTCAAGGCCCAGTTTGGTGCCAGATTATGTGAGTGCTCAGTAACTATTGGTCCAACTGATCTGGAATAGGGCCCTATGATTATGAAACGTGATCCAGCAAGATCACAGTAAATTAGTTACTGTGTATCCTTTATAGGTAAACTATTTTCATGGAAGCTCATTTACTAATTTACTTCAAATCACATTTTTCATTTATTTTTAAATGATTCACATACTCAAAAAAGAAATGAGCTATGAGATTTTAATAATTTAATGTATGGAAACATATGATATTTATGGGGGAGGGGGAGAAATCACAAAAAAAGTAAGTTCTTCTCAGGTACTTAATATAAAACCATGGTCAAGACTTATTCAGGCTAAAAGAATATCCAAGTGAAAGCAGTACATAAAATCTTTGATTTTAGTAAATTATAAATTTAACATTCTCAAACATTCAGAACTTACAGTTAACATACTGTTTCTGATATTTTTTTAATTTTAATTTTGAAAACTTATCATTACCTTGTCATTAGTTGTTATTATTTGCATAAATGTGTCAAAATCTTTGAAAGCAACTTCTCTTTACATGAATAAATATTTTCATCTGAAGACTTAATTTTGTTATTAAATTACTTAGCAAATAGGTTTCTAGATAGGTAGCCTTATAGGTAGCCAGTGACATTCGTAATGTCTTAATTAGTAAAGGCTGAATGAGGCTCCATTAGTCCAGCAATATTTTAAGTAGAATATGATGTAAAGTGTAAACATTTCTAAGGAACGATCTTCACAAAAGCAAAGGATATTATTATTTAATGTAGAATGCATTTATCTAAAATTTTACTTATCCACAGCATGTTAACTCTAAAATAATGAGAATTTTAGCTTCACTGTTCTTAATAGTAGGTCTTAGAAGTATTTTACTAACTTTATTATGAAAAGATAAGTATATATTTCCTTTATTGTAGAACAATCCTATCTTCTGTACTTCAAGCTATGCTTAAATGTACTTTTTAACCATTCATTACATACTAAATCATCAAAATAAACACTGAGGATTATGAATGATTTGGCTTTTAAATGACTGCTTCTGCATATCATTTCTTTATAAATCACTGTTTTTATTTTAAAGGCAATCAATCATAGAATCCACAATAACAGAACTGGGAGAGGATGTGGGAAGGTTACAAATTTACTCCCACTTGGTAACTCAAAGTGTCAAAAAATGTAGCTTTTTAAAAAAGTGATCTAATCTTCCTCAGGAATCCTCCTTACTTACCAGCATATCATGAGCTCGCAGTCTCTCACCTCAACCTCACCATTGCCACCATCCCCACTTTCTTGGGCTTCTACACATTGCCTATGCACAGCCTAATTTAAGTGGGTCTCTTCCTGCTCCCACCCATAATCTGACCCCAGGTTTCAAAGCAGATCACGGGTAACGGCCCCTTGTTTTGGCTTTCTCATTAACATATTTAACACTACCACTCCTAATCCATGAGTCAACCAAGACGGGGAGGTTGACAACCATTATATCCATGAGCCTCTCACCTCCTCTCACTTTACCTGTCTCTTCCAGCTCTCACCGCAACTAAATAAAAGGGAGATCCTCTTCATCTCCTTTTTCATTATATGTCCACTATAAATACATCAAGCCTTCTCTTTGAGGTGGCGTGTTGATCTGCTGTTTCCCCGGAGGTCATAATGGCAGATGAAATACAACAAAATACTAGCTTACTGACCTCTGAGCTTCAAGAAGGAGGAATGAGCTAAGCTATTGGTAAATGTGCGGGCTGCAATGTCCACTCAGTATGGCGAGCAGTGGTTTGGATTCAGATGGACTTTCACATTTACAGCACACAAAGGATTTTAACTATCGCCAGGTTTACTTGATACAGCAGAGTAAACACAGCATATCTGTATGACAGCATCAAAAATATCTTCAATAGAAGTTCTTACAGCAGCTTCCCTAATCCCGTTAAGATTATGCTCAACTCAGTTGTAAGAAATGAGATCCCACAAGTGAATGCAGGCTACTCTGACATAGGAAGCCTCATACAGGAAGGAAGCCACATCTTATAATTGCCTGTGGGTGTATTTTCCAAGCCCCTATAAGATACACACTCGGTTATTAGGGAAATCTCCAGGGAAGCGGACACTGTTTGCTCCAACAGATTTTCGTATGCTTGTGAGTACATGGGCCCTTGGGTATGTATGTCAACTAAAAGTCTTCTTAGTCCCAATAAGCAGCTGTCTTCAAAATGAACAATACTGAACACAGCTGATACTCCACATTTATCTTAACTAAGTATGATTTCAAAAAAAACAATGTTGGCAGAAGGTAAATCCAAAGTCATCATCACATGCAAGACAGGTTTAGATTTGATAACGTCCCTCAAAAGATAAATCTAAAAATATATTGACAACTTAAAACAATGATAGTAAGACCTAATTTGTGGAAATAAAATAGTCTGAAATTAAAATACTGGTCAACAATAGAATATGTATAAATTTCAGAGAGACTGTATATTTCAGGATAATGGTAAAGATATTAATTTCAGACTTTAAGTATTATGTTAAATATCTGAAGTAATCACTAAAAGAGCAAATGTAGAACATTAAATTTCCAAACATGGAAAAACCAGCAATTGGATTTTTAAGAAGAGACAAAACTCATTCTAACCAAAACCATAAAGGAGGAGGAGGGAGAGGTGGAAGAAATGGAAAGTTCATTTACGATGACAAAAGGGAGGCCTGGCTAGTGTGGCTCAGCTAGTCGGAGCATCTTCCTGGACATTGAAAGTTTTTGGGTTCGATTCCCCAAAACTTACAGGAATCAGGGCACATCCAGGAATCAACCAATGGATGCATAAACAAATGGAACAACACATCAACCTCTCTCTCTCTCATCAATCAATAAACTTTAAAAAAATAGAGTTGGGAGGCAACTAAGAAAGTGGGGTCTGTGCACATCTTGTGCCTTGGTTCTTAGAGCTGCTGTTAAGTTGCTAACCTGTTGCTAAACTCAGCTCCAGGCTCGGTCATTAGCATCTTGGAGCAATTCCCCTATGGACACATATGGATTTTACCTCCTCCTGTAGTTTTCTCCTCCCTCACTGGCTTATTGGAGCTAACCGATCCCTGTTAACCTGGGCAACAAGCCTTCATTTGCATGAGAGAATTACACTTTGTGGTTTTTGCCTTTCTTTATAAACCCTGCCTTTCCTTGTTTTCTCCAGATTGCAGTGTGGGTTGCTACCTGAATCTGTTTCTCTTGGTTGCAATCCTTTTGCTCAAAGAAATACCTTTTATTCTTTACTACACCTTTACTAAACCTTTTTGTGTGTGTTTTTTTTGGTGGGGGTTGACAACGATCAACTGAGAAAATACCCACTCTCTAAAGGCCTGCATCCCGGTGCTGACTGCAACCCTCCCCTTTGAGACGCTGTCAGGTTCTGGCACACCCTCAACTACTGGGAGACACTAAGAACAAAGGTGGTGTCCTGGGCAATCACAAAGGTTTGAGAGATATATCTGTATATGCGCGCGCGCACACACACAATGGAATATTATTTTACCTTAAAAGAGAAGAAAATCCTATCATTTGCCATACAGTGGATAAACCTGAAAGGCATTACACAGTGAAATAAACTGGACAGAGAAAAACAAATGCTGGATGGTATCACTTATATGTGGAATCTAAAAAGAAAAAGGTCAAACTCATAGAAACAGAGAGTAGAATGGTGACTGCCAGGTGTTGGGGAAAACAAGGAGAGGCTGGCAAAAGGGTACAAACTTTCAGCGATGAGGATCTAACGGGTAACTTGGCCACCCTAGTTGATAATACCGCATTATATAATTGAAATTTGCTAAGCGAGTAGAGCTTAAGTGTTCTCACTCCCTCAGAAAAAGTTAAATGTGTGAGGTGAGAGTTGGGTTAATTAACGGGATGGTGGGAATCCTTTCACAATGTAAATGTATGTCAAATCATCACACTAGCACTTTAAATATATTAAAATTTTATGTGCCAATTATACTCCAGTAAAGCTGAAAAATATTTAGTATTAAGCAATTTACAATGAAAAAAGAATGAAGACAAGAACGCATACTTTGACCATTCCTATTAAAATTACCAATTTGTTTGCTTATTTGTTTGTTTAAATCCCTGGGTATAGACAGTGGAATAAGACAAAACAAAACAAAACAAGAAGTATAAGGTATAAGGAACAGAGAAGAAGAAACAGAACAGAAAAGACAATAAATAAGCCAATGAAACAGAACAGAGTCCAGAACCAAACTTGGACACGTGCAGAACTTGATTTTTAACATGATGGGTATTGAAAACCAATGGGGAAAAGAAAATATTCACTAAATAACTCTGGAATAACTGGTTATTTAGAAGAAAGAAAACTGTGTAAAATTCACTGTATAAAAACAACGCCAGGTAGCACTTGTAGAAGATGAACATATTGAGGATCTGTATGACCCTGGGCAGGGAAAGACTTCTTAAACAGAATGTAACAAGCACAGATCTAAAAAACAACGTAAATATTTGATTATATTAAAGTTAAGGATTAATTTTATCAAGACTATAAAACTAGTGAAAACTTAAACTATAAATTGAGAATACCTGCAACAGAGAAAACGGAAAAGGAATTAGTATGTATGTTATATAAATAACTTTACAAATCAGCTTTTAAAAAAACTGATGACTCAAAAATGGCCATTGGATGTGAATAGGAATTTCACAGACGGGGAAACACAAATGGCCAATACACATGAAAAGACGTCCAACCCCATTAGTTATCAGAGATATGCGAATTAAATCCCCAATGAGATAGCATTTCACAACCACCAGACTGTCAACAATTTTAAAAAGTCCGTCTCAAGTGTTGCCAAGGATGCAACACAATAGCATGCTCGCTCACCTGGTGTTGCTCAAAGTGTAAACTGATAGCTCAACTTGAAGAAATACTTTGCATTCGCTCATTCACTACCCAAGGCTGCCCGTTCGCTATGCATCTGGCTCTATTCTGGGGCCACAGCAAGAACGCAACAGATGAAGGTTACCATTTCGAGCTGAGCACGCACATCTCTTATGACCTAACTCCACCTCCTGCAGAGGATATGCCCTAAAGAAGGTAAGTATACAACCTAGAGAAATCTTTACATACGTAAATGTTCAAAATGCACTGCTTCCAATCAAATTAAGAAAGAAGAGTGACAGCCAAAGCGTGTATTATCAGTTGAATGGATGAATAAATTGTAGTATGGGGTACGAAAGAATACAAAACACTGTCGGACCTGAATGGACTGCAGCTACATATCAAAAGAATATAAATCGCAAAAAAAGTTAGCGAAAGATGGTGTGACGGTGGGTAAAAACTAAGCATATCTTGAAAACATAAGCACATTTAGTGGTAAACTATAAAGAAAAGCAAAGGAATAATTAACATACTTTCCAAAGAATTATTTCTAAGCAGAAAGAAAGTAGGGGGGAATCTAAGGCAGGGTTTTATTTTTTAATTAGGGGAGAGGTATATGAGAGTTTGATTTATCTTTTCAAAATTACATCTATGATTTACATACAGTTTTAAAATATTTTACATTTTACATTAAAAAATACCTTACGCCCTTAACATTAATTAGAGTAAGTTTCTCTGCTTGGATCTCAATTTGAACCAAAACAATAAAGTAATAAAATCAAAGACTCACAAACATCACTGTTTATATATCCTATAAAAAATAATACATCCTAGCCCTGGCCGGGTGGCTCAGTTGGTCGGAGTGTCATCCCGGACACCAAAATGTCGTGGGTTCCATTCCAGGTCAGGGCACAGACCCAAGTTGCAGTTGGATCCCTGGTTGGGGAGTGTGCGGGAGGCAACTGATGGATGCTTCTCTCTCACATTGATGTCTGTCCATCCGTCTCTGTCTATCTTCCTTCCTCTCTCTCCCCCTCTCTCTTTCACTTTCTCTCTTCCCCTCCCTCTCTCCCTTCCTTCCTCTATCTCTAAAATCAATAAAAACATAACATTGGGTGAGGATTTTAAAAAAATAGTAAATCCTATAATAGTCAGCATAATCTCAGTGAAAAATTTAAAAGCAATTTAAAGTCATCAGAAAACTAAATAAGGGAAAGGGATATATGATAATGTGATTATCAAGATCAAAAATCTGTAATATTTTACAAAATTGTTTAAAAGTTCAATTGAATTGGTACTCTAAAAATATTTATATGTGTAAATTTTTCCAGAGACATGCCTACCGTGGTAGCATTACTATAATTTGTCCCATTAACAAAACTTAAAAATGGTTAACAAATACGTTAGAAAATGATGAGTTTCAATAATAGAAACTTATTTATATAAATTGATTCAGCATAGAATCTGTAATGTTAGAAATCATATTTAGTGAGCTTTATTCAAATACAATTTCAGTTGAAGGCTAGCAGACGAGGCTAAGTGATGCTGTTTCAGAACAGAAATACTGAAATGTAGGCTCCTTTTAAAAGGTCAATAATTGTTTTGACCCTTTAAACCAAATTCTAATAAATAGCTCCTCTTCAGTAACTGGGAAGTTAGGAAGGAAATACATACACATATAATGCTTGATGCAAGGAACAGTGCTTGCACACATAAATGTATTATTTTTACAGAAAATTCCTTATTTTAAATTATATAAAATAATTTAAGGGTTAATATATATTTTGAAAATGAATTTTAAATCTATGCTGCTATTGGTTAGGCATATACACTTATGGGGTGGGCAAAAGTAAGTTTACAGATATGAGTATGTGAAACACAGAGCTTATTGTATTATTATTTATTAATTATAGTATTATTATTAATTATGTATTACCTTCCATATGAATAACTATATACCTACTTTTGCCTCACCCTGTATATAATGAGGAAGTTCTCACAATACATGTAAACAAATGAGCATTACAATGAATTAGTATCACCATTGTAGATCTATAGTAGTAGATCTAATGCCACATTAATTAAATTCATAGAATGAATGTTTAATTTCACCTATCAGGTCAGGAAGTACACAGGCATAGTTTTCAAAACTTCTGTATAGTATGAAAAAAGGTTTCTGTGATTAAAGGTTGAGTGTACACTGTTCAATCAAATAATCTAATTTCTAAACAACTAAGTATTTTTAAATGTCAAGTGAAATTAATCTAGGCGAGCTGTTGATTTTCAGTGAAAAGGTTAGTCATAAATGAAATACTGCATTAACTACATTTCCCTATGACATACTTTGTATAGTCAATAACAAAAGCAAGATTTGGTTACCTTAAAATTACCTACCACATATATGAATGTCTATGTGTGCATGTATGTGTGTGTGTGTGTGTGTATGTATGTATGTAAATATATATATATTTTTTTCTTTTTCTTTTGAGATATACATACACAAGGTCATTTTAGACTTTTTTCTGGGATGCTCTGAATTAAGGTGTTGGGCTTTTACCATATGGTTGGTATGTACTCATAATGTTCTCTATTTCTCCAGCTCTGACTGTGTTTCACATTGCTCTATAGCATGAAACGGACAAGAAATGTTGCAAAACCAACCAATGGAAGCACACACGTGTAATAGGAAATTACTATGTGCACTGTTTGAAAAAGAATGAAATAAATATTTGTTCATTTGATTACAATGACTATGTTCCATCTGATGAGACGTTTCAGATTAAGAACCCCAGATTCTTCTAAATGTATGGACCTTTATCTATGTATAAATATTTAAAAAATGAAAGTAGGTTAATCTAAACAGTAGTGCACTACCCCACTACCTTACAGGAAAAGGGGTAGTGTTCCTAGAACAAAATCTTATAGGCATAGCATTTGTAGGTAAGATAACAGGCATTTCAGACCTTCTCTCCATAGCAGCCTTGTCAACCTCCTTTACGACAAATATGAAATAACAGTTTAAAAAAGGAATGGTGTGCAAAGTCACCTTTGGTATTCTGTGTCTCCCTTCATTAAAATCTCTTGTCTATTCATTGATCTAATAAAGTAGGTATCATTATTTGGGGTCTCAGAGGTGGGCCACTTCATACCTCCTTTCATCATCTTAATACTTGTCTTCCTCTATCCCTTCTAGGCCCATCAAGACACAGTTTTAACAATACAGTCAGACAAGCCTGGAATCACATTCCTAACCCTTACATTTACTAGCTGGGTGACGTAAGGGCAGCTTCTCTCTGAACCTTTGTTGTTCACTCGCATATGAGAGTTTTAGTACTTATACAGCAACAAATATTTAAACATTAAATGTGATTTTATATATAAAGCACTTAGTATAGTGGTTGGCACAAGGTAAGACCTCAATAAACTGTGGAGGTGATGGTTTAGTATTTTCATTATATCACTTTTTATTGCTTCTATTCTAGACTTTCTACATTATTTCATCATGGCGAAGTCCAATATCAGTAACACAAAAGTAGCCAGAAAATATGCGTTATTTCTGTTTGCTTAAGTGACTTGTAATGATGATGATAAGAAAATGTTATTATAATAAATAATATTAGTAATAATTAAACATCTTCCACAGACATTATTTCATGTAATAAGCATGTGAGTTTTTTAGAGCAGATATTATTTTCCTTATTTTGAGGGTGAGGAAATTAAGCCACAGAGTTGGAGTAAGTAGCCAACTAGACACTGACTAGACTGGTCCAGTTAATGTGAAATGAAGACCAGACCCACATCACTTCAACCCGAGGATTCCACAATGCGTGATTGAAATGAGCATCCATCCCATCTTGAATTATGAACCCTTGGGTGCAAGTAGTGTTTCATGAAACACCTAAACTATGGTGATCCGTTCAAATGAGATGAAAAAATACTCAACATTAAAAACATATCATAGCTACCCTGAAAGATGATTTGAGTACAGCAGAAGAAAGATAATTTATCAGATAATCCTTCAATTTCTATGACTTTATTAGTTTTATTAATTCAAAATATATTAAAATAGACTCTAACATGAATTATCCTACTTAAAATATCCATCAATTTTATCTTTCCAAAAAGGAACACTCCAAACAATGTAAAATATAACATTTATTTTCTGGAATACAGAACTAAGCAATATTAGGATCCTGCAGCATAAACTATCTTATAATGTAATGCTTGGAAAGGGTACTGTATAATTGGGAAAAGAATATCTGAAAAGTATATGAATGCTACAATTATAAATGACTACTTCTAACCTTTTAAGGATTAACCATGGGAAAGAGCAACAATGCTCACCACCCAAAAACATAATCTACGTAAACAGACTATAATTATATAGTCTTTCTGCTTGGGTTATATTTTTATTTTCATAAACTTAGAATTATATCCAAAACAAGGATAAATTGGGAATTATATGATTAAAAATGTAAACAATGAATGTGTCAAAATAAAAACTGTTTTGCATAACCACTATGCAAAAACGCCATGCCACGCCTAAATCCTCCGTATTTAGGCCATATGGTGCCCATCAAAGCGACCATAAAGTGACTGAAAAGATTTATGCTGAACACCGAGGGAACCTTACTTGTGAGCAGCTGCCTAGGCTAGCTGGGAGGCAGCAGGTTTTCACTGGGTGACTAATCACATCACTGGGGGCACTTTTGTGAAGCACACAAAATGGATATTTAGTAGTAAAATACTTGCAGACTGATGACAATGTAGGCACTTCAAGATATTTCTGAAGAGCGTGACAATCACAGTACACACCCTGAATCTTAAAACTCAGGAGGTTCATCCCCATTCTCAGAGAGCAACTGCCCTCTTGTCAGGTTTGACTCTGTTTTCAGACAAAAGTGAGTGAGAAATTTGCCTGAATAAAATGCACGTGATTAGGCTCCTGCAGCATAGTTATCGTGTGTTCTGAGTGGCTAATTATGGAGAAACCCAAAATGCATTACACATTTTCTTCTCTTTTTTTAAATCTACAAATGCAGTTAATTTTCAAAAATCTATATGAAGGGTAAAAATGTAGCTATGAAATGAAGTTCACGAAAGTCATGAGGACATGAAAAATATCTTAGAATTACCAGTGTAAGTGGTCCTTAACGAGTCCTTTAAAAATCAAGTCTGAATCTCTCGTTTTGGCGAGGTCTTTGAAGCCCAGAGGGTTATGTGACTTATTCAGGGTCTCAAAGTCAAGCCGTAGCAGCCTCAAGATAAAAACCCAGAAAACCCAAGTCTCACCTGGTGCCCTTTCTACCTCAACAATGTCTTTTATATGAAAGGGAGCAGTCATTGTGTAAGATCCACATTTGTGAAGTTTGGATTTTAAAAAATTATCTTTCTCATAGTTAATCATTTTTTTGGCCCCAAACAAAACAGCATTAATATATGTGTAAACTTTTTTTAATTCTCACCCAAAGATATGTTTTTATTGATTTTTAGGGAGAGAGGAAGGGAGCGAGGGAGAGAATGAGAGAAACATTGATGTAAGAGAGAAACATCGATCAGTCGTCTTCTGTATACGCCCTGCCCTGGGATTGAATCTGTAACCTAGGTACGAGGCATGACCTAGGTATGGGAATGGAACCCACAACCTTTGGGTGTACGGGACAATGCTCCAACCAACTGAGTCACATGGACAGGGATAGATATGTGTAAATATTTTTTAAATAACTTTTAAGTCTACTGTTACCTGCTCCCAATATGTTGTATTTTCTTCCCAAAGAATTGATATCATCAGAAATCCTTAAAACTGGTTAGCAAACTAAAATCTTTCATTTTTAAAGATGATATCTGTAAATTCTCAGTTGGGACAGAAAAAAAAAAATCAACGCTGGTTTACTGCATGAGTGATAGAATGCATTGTGAAAATACTCTTCAAAAACACTTGTCATTTTGTTTATTTATAATTTTTAAGCCCACTTATAAATTCTTGATAAAAGATCAAGTTAGGAATCTATTAAAATTTATTTAAACCAAGGTAGCACAAATAGTTTTTAAATTTTTCTTAAATCCAACCCCCAAGGTAATGTCTTCTAAAAAGATTCTAGTAGTTTATGCTTCAGAGTATCACACAGACAATATGTTAAATTCTCACTGGTAGAGTTAAAACATGACCTCATAGAAAATTTAGCTCATCTGAAATATTTACATTGAAGTCAAAACTGGATTAAAGAAAACTAATGAAAAATTCTTCTACACTCAACCAAAAGAGAAATTAACTTTCTTTTTGTTCAAGTTCCCTGAAAATCCCCAAAGAAAACAGTTAATTCTCTAGGACATGCTGAAAGACATAGGTACAAAGGCAACACAGCTAGAGCTGAATTAATCAAGCAAACATCATTGACAATCAACAGAACTTTCCTGGTGATTAAACTCAGTTTGAGACAGCTGGAGGTGGGCCCAATCTAGTGGGAGATGCCATGAAAACAGAATCTTAAGAGTGCAAAATGGTCTTAGAAAACTGACTTTGTAAACAGTTATAAACCTCTCAGTATTTTCAAGACTACAGGGATAAAATCTGAGTTAAAAACCAAGACAGTAAGTCTTCCATTTTCATATTTAGTGATAACATATTAACTAGTACAGCTTCTTACCCAATGCCATTCTTATTTTTCCATTAAATAAGGCTTAAATACTCACCTTCTCCAATTTCCTAACTATTCCAAGGGTCCCATAGATATTAGCAATCAGGAGGGCAGGAAATTGAATACCATCCAGTTCCAAGGCTAGGATTGCTTTAATTGTTAATTCTAAATCGTTAGATCTTACCATATCTGGATTCTTGATCAATCTATTTAATGGGAAATAAAATGTCTGGGTTTTGGCTTAAACATTAATTACTCTTATAAAGGTCCCATTTTGATGATAAATCACGTAACCATCACCTATAGAGAACTTTAAATGGCCTCTTCCTTCATTCCCCTAATCCCCAAGAAGACTTTCTTCCATGTAATTTACTGCTAGGAAGGAGCAAAATACTGACCTCACCATCACAGAAACATTTCTATTTACACCTTGACTTTTTGGCCCCACGCTCTGTCCTTTCTCTTCACTTCTTTCTATTACGAGTATAAACTTAGCTTCTTCCAGTGACGACTGTGCATTACTCCTCTGACATCTTCCCGCCAGTGCTTAGCTGGCTTGGGAGCACAGACCTAATTTAAAATACTAATTCTATAAGGAGGTGCTTCCAAACCACCACCTAACTTACACATCAACGGTCACAGCACCGTTTATGTGTAACTTGGATGCTGCCTCTGTACTGATAAGAGAAAAATTTAGGACAAAAGTTATGCTTAATAAATGTTACTGAATAAACACCTGAAAGAATAAATGAATGAATCAGAGAAACATTTATGGACTGGAGTTTTAGTGTGAAGTGATAGGAAAATTCTTAAGCTACAAAAAGACAGAGAAAGGATGGCAGCAAGATACAGAAGCGTATCATCAAAAATGTGATTAAGCTGGAAAGGGTCCCTGCCGAGTACTAGTTTTCCACAACGATCAGAATGTCCTAAGGCACCAAAAGTTATAAACTTGGTCAACTGGTACATTTTTTCCCTTTCACTGTAGAAATGTAACTCAGACTTCATCCTGGAATCACTAGTTTAAATGAATCAAATTTTTAGAAATAAAATGGAATACAAGCAAAATATACATACATTGACTTTTAACCTGTAATGTTCAGATCTGGCCAGTATCGCTCCTATTTTGCACAAAAGAGGTAGCCGAGACGGCAAACCTAGCAAGGAGTGCCTCTGATTTTATTTTTTCACAATTACCATGTTTTTAAGCATTGTGCCAGGCTCTGTAGCATCGTAACTTCATTTGATCTTCACTCCTACCTAATGAGGTACCTTTCACAGATGCAAAAACTGAGTTTAGAGAGTAGGGAACATTTCCACACAGCCGGTAAGGGTCTGAACCGATGGCTGACCTGATGTCAAATCACAAACTCTTTGCCACTGTCACTCTTAACAGTGCCTTCACGATGAACTCCTTTGTGGTGCTTCTTTTAAAGGTTCTCCATTACCTGCACAGTGGAGCACAAATGCCTTAAACCAATGATTCTCAAAGGTGGCTTCAGAACAAACTGAAGAGCTTTTAAAAACACCCATGCCAGTGATTCCGGTTTAATTGATCAGGGCAGAGCCTGGGCATCGGTACTATTTAAAAGGTCCCCAACTAATTCTAAGGTGGAACTGGGACTTGGAATGTTCCAGAGACTTGCACACTAGACTCTCTGCAACTAGCTTGCTTACTTTGCCCAAATGCTATTTCCTGACAGTTCTTCACAGCCACCCTACCCTCCACACATAACACAAACAGACCACCATTTGGCACTAATCTTTACACAACGAAATAATACCTATCAAAGGAAAGAAACTTACTTGGATTAGGATTTCTCTCTCTCCATTCTTATTCACCTTTTGTAGTTGGCACATTATAATGCCTGTGCTGATTCTTGAATACTTTGAACTTATTAAAACTATCTAACATAGCAAGCGTGTAAGGCATCTTTCCCTGTTCTATTTCTGCTGTCATTTTTACATGGCAGAGAAAGATGGAAATTCATAGAATATTAGCATTAGGTCAACAGAGATGGTGTCCTGTTGGCCCAGCCAGTAAGAGCATTGTGCTACTGAAACTAATAATACTATGGCTTTCCTGTCATCTAGTTGGCTCTGTACGGATTCACAAACTTAATCCAGTAAGCAATGCATCGATGCATATGACCAGCAATTATGCAGCTGATCATAACAGGGAAGGGCCTATATATATATATATGGCTCTGGGAAAATCCAATAGTATCATCTTCATTTGCAAACAACAGCATATTCTAAAGAGCAGCAGTATAGCCAATTTAGACCAGTTAAAAGACTGGTCTAGTTCATCAAGAGTCAGCTGATCATACTATTAATCAAGTCCTTCATGCCACATTTCTGCAAGCTGACACTGAATTATGAAATAAAATCACTCCCACTTCAGCTCAGCTGGGATTTTGAGCTTATTAAACAAAAAGAATGAGTTAAGTTAACATTCAAACTCAGCGTTAAACCCCCAGAAGAAAGGGAATTCATGATAACACATCCATCATCTCATCATGACTTTGTATTACAACCCCAAAGGTAAGATCACCAAGTGCTGTGAGTTTCTTAAACAGAGAACTAAATGTAGCAGATTAAAAACAAACCCACTGCACAACAGAGGAGCTTGGTTCTGCACCGAATGCTGCCATGCCTGTGGAATTAGGCATGCTTGCTATTATTTTAACATGGTTTTGGTCTTTCTTCCTGTTCCTCATAATATGGTAGTGTGACTTGCACTGAAGGATGTACTCTGGAAGATTTTTTCTTCTCCCCCCCCCCCCCCCAAAGCTGAAGTCCCTTAGGCCCTGGTGTTTCACATGGACACTCAATACTAAGACAACAGGAAACATTTTATGGGAGGGACACTCAAGTGACTGTGTACAAGTGTGAATACTTGAGGAATATATACCCAGCAAGTTCTGGAAGGAAAAACACATCATCGGGCAGGCTAAGGCTGGACCCTGGGAATAGTATAGAGGGTCAGTGCAACACCAGCTTTTCACCTTGAACTTATAGGGAGCAGACACTGGAGAGGACAGAGAGCAACAGGCTAGATCACCATCCAACACCTGGGGAAATGGCCTTTGCTTTACATCTTTCTCCATCTGGTAACTGGCTAGAAACCATGCAGTCGTCATCTGGCAGCCCTATGAGCTGTTACGGTGATCACTTTTGATCGCATTACATTCCTTCCATTTTCCCACCATGTCTTTCTTCTTTCATTTTATTTTTATATGAATATATCTGTTTTTCTCAAAAGTAAACCATGTAGATGATGACAATCCAAAACTATAAAAGGGTATAATAGTTAAATAAAAGCTTGCTTCAGGCTGTTCTCCAAACTGGCCTCAGAGTTCTCATGGAGTCCAGTTTGGAGAGGAGCCTGAGGGAGGTGGAGACGCGCTATGCCCTGCGGAGGGAACAGCTCAGCGGGATCCTGCTGCGCCTGGAGTCAGAGCTGGCCCAGACCCCAGCCGAGGGGTGGCATCAGGCCCGGGGGCATGAGGTCCCCCTGCAATCAAGGTCAAGCTGGCTGCTGACTGGCACCTACTGCCACCTGCTGGAAGAAGGAAAGCACTTGGATCTTGGTGACACCCTGGACAACAGAACTCCATGCAATCCATCCAAAGACCACTACCTGCGGGATGTGGACGGCAAAGTGGTGTCTGAGGTCGACACCAAACTTCTGAGGCACAAAGGCGCAGAAGCGGGGCACCCCTTGTGGGGAAATAGGCTAATAAAAAGTTCAGAGATCATTAAAAAAGTCTACTTCACTGTATTATCATAAGGCTTGATCTTGCCCATTTGACAGGTAACAAATATCGTGCCTCACTGTAGTTTTACTTGAAGAATGAATATTCTTATGAACAATAATATCAAATCAAGTTCTGCACAAGTGCTCACAGATCCTATATTCAGGTGTCTGATACTAAATTCAGGTGTCCCATCCTTTAGTCAATGTTTTACTGTGTGCCAAGAGTTGTATTGAAAAATTATGTATTAAAAGTATTAGGACACAGTTCCTATACTTAAGACAGTCTAGTAGGAGAGAAATACAATTAAAAAATAATAAATATGCATTGTGATAAGTACAAGAGAACATGTATATTGTTTGGATGTAGAAATGATTAACTCTGGGTAAAGAGTTTGTTCCTTAACTATACCTTACTTATCTAATTTATTTTTACAGTTCTAAACCTAGCAAATGTGATAAGGAACATAAATATAATACTTTGGTCAGCAAGAAGTATGACTATGCCAATTAGAGCTAATAAAGTGTCTGATAAGGTGAAACTTATTTTAACTGAGTCATCCATACTTATAATCTATATTTATTACAATAATTTATATATACAGAATAAATTATAAAACTATCTTGTTTGCTAATTGTTTTGGGGTCTTACAACTTTATCTAAAACAATAAACTCTAGCATTTCTTCATTCATTTTGCAGATTTTTTTAGCTCTTCTTTTGATTAACAGAATGAATCAAAGCACAAACTTTCACCTTCTGCCCTTCCTCCTACACAATTCATTGAACTATTAAATTTTTAATACATGGTTATTCTTATTAACTGTTTAACTTGTTATACCATACTGGCGCTAAAGCATGAGGTGTGCTAAAAGTAGTCAATTAGATTACACAGAAAGCCCATTAAGTATTCAGATTCTATAAAATGCAGTATTAATCTCAACATCATGGACTGGTAGACGACTACTTGAGTTTTTACTATTCCAACCTTCTTTAAAAGCTGTTTTCCAATCAACAAGAAAGCTTTAAAACTATTCCTGAACTCAATCTGACTCACTGATTACACTACCTTTTCACATCTTTCCTTAGTTTCCAAACTTCGTCCCATTGTTTGCAGTCTACTGATAAGGCCTCATCTGAACATAAACATTCACGCTGGGCTGCCCGCAGACCTAGGCAGAAGATGCTGGTGTAACGCACGGAAGCCTTTCAGTGTATGTGTGTGGAGGGGGAGGTCAAGAGGTCTAGGTTTGACTCCCAGTTCTGCTGTCTCTGGCAAGGCACTTACCTCTTCCTCGACGGCGATTTAGTTTTAGTTTAATGAGCAAATGCTACTTTATCCACTTCCCAGAGTTATGGTAAGGATCAAATGAAATAACAGGTGGGAAAAGATGAAGAGTTATAAGCAATAAGGTTCCCTGATGCCCTTCTAGAACCTCCCTTCCTTTCCCATGCAGGCCCAATTCTTTCTGCCGCCTTCACTGACCCAAAGCTCCCCATGCTGTGCCCTCCATTTGGAATGCCTATGCTCCAGGCCCATATCTCCCACCAGTATCCACCTGCTTTAGGTTTTCTCTCTCAGACCTAATTTTTACTAGAAGACTGCTATAATATAAGAAAGAATAACTTCTAAATAATAATAGGCTACACATATTAAGTACTGAGCACATGTCAAAGCATAAGGTCATCGTTGGCAACTTCACAGCTTTTACTATAACTTATTACATCATATCCCTTCCATTTCCCCTTGACTTACCACACGAAGAACTTTATATGCATTACTCTAACTTGATCTTCAGCACAAATCTATGCAGTAAAATCTATTACTTTTATTGTTTTACAGAGGAAATAGAGACTTGGAAAGTGAAGCGCTGTTTCCATGGTCATGCGGCTAAGTTGTGGTGGAGCAGTGCTTTAAACCTTGCAGAAAACCCTCCCATAGTCACTATGCTCTGCGGCTTCTCCTAGACGTAGACCTGATGTGATGAACAAATGGTCCTGTTATATTTCCTTATTAATTTAGCAAGTTCTAATCATTATGGGGTCTGAAGGTGGAACACCATCTACTCTAACCATCAACCCAAGCCTTACCCTCCTTTCTCACACACCTAAGTCACATTCTGCCTTCTGCTTCAAAACCACCAGTGAGGGACACGCACTACATCCAAAAAAGGAATCTCTTCATATTCAAACAGCTCCATTGAGCAGTTATTTATAGCAAGTGAAAATCTTTGTTCTAGAAAAGCCCATCCGCTGATCTTAATTTTACTTGGAAGCTTTATTGAAAAATTCAAATTCAAATGTTATAATATAGTAAATACTCTAATGATCTCTTCTTGACGTAGTACTCAGTGCACCTTGGACACTGGTGGTCACTCTCAAATGAAAGTACCTAAAGCTCCCTCCCTTCTCCCAATCTCCAGGCATGTTCTTATCAGTTGAGCAAAAGTCATTGTTACAGATACTCTGTTTCTTCTACAGCCATCTAAGACACCATTAAGACTGTGGGAAGCAATCATATCATGCTTTTGACTCATATGGGTTTATACTTCACCTAAACTCCTGTATCTTTTCTCACTCCCTCTTCCATTTAATATAGTTGAAATTGACCGTGTTGGAACTGGTCCATCTTTCTAAAACAACAGTGGTTCTAACTGGGGCTGCACATTGGAATCATCTTGAGAGCTTTACAAATATTGATTCCTGAGCTGCACTGCCAGAGATTCTGATTTATTTGGTGTGGAATATGGCCTCAGTGTTGAGGTTTATATTAATCACATTTTCCTGTGTATTTATTATCTCAGCTTCATATCATCTACAAATTTAATGACCAGGTCACCAACATTCTCACCAAGTCACTGCAGAGTCCAGGGAACTTCACCTTAAGTTAATATTGGCCAGGTGGAATTGGGTATGGGCATTCAACCAGTTACAAATCCACTAAGTGACATTATCATTCAGTCCACAGTTTTCTCTTTTGTTCACAAAATAATATCAACAAAGATTTTGTTAAAAGTCTTACAGAGAACTAGTCTAGGGCAGTGGTAAAAACCATGGATTCTGGACCCTGACTGCCTGGGTTCAAATCCCAGCTGAGTTACCTAGATGATTTGGGGCAGGTAACCTAATCTCCCTATACTTATTTCCCTACTTATAAAGTAGGTATAATAGAACTTGTAGGGTTGTTACACAAATAAAATGGGTTTATACAGATAAAGAGTCTGGCATATAGGTAGCTTGAACATATTCGTTGTCACTGCTGTTATCACTGAGCCCTGTTAAACACTCTTTATTGCATTCACACGATTAAAGATAAGGACAACATTTACTGACAGGGATCTGATGCCAGTTCAATCGGTTGTAGCTGAAGCGAGAAATAAGTGTTAGAGATCATTTCCAAGCTGTCCCTATCTTCTCCTTATCCCAATTAAAGCATGATTTACAACCCATTCTAGGCTTTCTAACTACTGTGTACACAGAGTAACATCCACTGTTTGCTCCTCTAATATACATAACAGGGGTTGTGTACCTAAATCACACAAAATCCAAAAGCTCCAGTTAAGCAAGAGGTAATTAACTTATCCTGAATCCAGTATTATCCATTGTGCAGGAATAAAAACACACAAAATGCACAAAAATGTCACAGTCCCTGTGGATTCATTTCTAAATCTGCTTGTTCCTCAATATTTTGACATTTTTTCAAAATTCTGGTTCCCCTTTTTAGTAACCCTTGAATAAACTTGAGTAAAAAAATACCACTTTAATTTGCTGGAAGAAACAGAAGTTAGGAGACGTAAAGTCATTCCCCCCATCTCCTAAAAAAACCAACACTACCAAAGAGTGGAGCAGAGGGAAAAAAGAACTTTATAGATCTCCCACTGAAATTCAGACACCGCTCTGAAATGTCAGCAAAAGGATGTTCAGCTCAGTGCCCCAGTGGTCTTGCAGGCTCCCCGATGGAACCAGGAGATAGAAATCTCCTCACTCTGAAAGAATAGGATTCCCTGGAGGAGGCGTGTATTTATTATTCAATTGCCATTCCCCGAGAAAATACAGCTATTGAGCAAGTTCACCTTATAGGAAATTAAAAGATAGGATCTCTCAAACTACTAGCAACTTTAACTTTCTCACCAGTGCCTTTTCTAAAAATCTGAAGACGACTGCAAAGAAAAAAGTTTTTGAGGATAATTTGTGATTGAAATTTAGATTATGGATTCACATTGGTTATTTAAAAATTTTTTTTAAAAAAATTTATCTTTATTGTTGAAAGTATTACAGATGTTCCTTTTTACCCCTCATTGATCCCCTCCCCCCACAGTTTACCCCCTGTCCCCTGGCATTTTACCATAACAAACAGACCACACAGTCTAATGGGACTGAGGAAGGTAGGAGGACATTGGCATTGACGTGGGGACTAGAATAGAGCAGTAATTAAGGTAAAGAGGAATCAGAGTCTTTCCCCAAAGAACACAGTGTAGATAGCAGAAAAGGTCACCGGTATCATTTTAAACAATCATAAGAAGTAATGCATAACACAAAAGTAAGAAAACAGATTGATGAAAGGAGGTAAAAAATAATGTATTTTGAGATCCAAAATAATCACAGAAATAGCTAGTGGTAGATTGTTAACAGACATTAAAATGGTAGTAAATCAGAATCTGCCCTATAAAACAACAGTCACTGAGAAATGACTTACATCAATGGGGGTACCATTTAATTGAAAGGAAAGTATGGTTTACTGGACACTTCTTTTTTGGGCTGGTAGAGTTAACCCATTTCCAAAGCTTGGGTTAACTGCTCTCACATTCAACTGATCAATTTGGGCTCAAAATGGTTTTCCTGGTTTGACAGGTCATATGACTGATGGAGAGAGGACTGGGGTGGCATTTTAGACTGGGCACGAAAAGGTTAGCTTAAAGAACTTACTCCAAACATCTCTGCATTATTCACTAGCCAACTGCAACACAGCCTGACCAAAATTCTGTTCCAGTAAGTGTAAGTTTACTCCTATCTATGTTCTTCCTCCTGAGAAACAAATTTTACACTGATGTCTAGTCGCCCCTGTTGGGAATATTTACAAAAATAGCGGAGAGGAGGGGGATATTAGGAAGTGAGAAGAGAGCAGAAAGGTAGTGCAGAAAGCTGAGCGAGCAAAGAGGGCTTCACAATTCAGCCCTGGGGGAGGCGAAGGGGCACGAATGAGCCCTTATTTCTTATTCTCCTGTGGGGAGGTTGCCAGATGTGCCAGGGCGACGCTCAGAGCCAGGAGAGAAAGTTGTGGTCTGTTCTGCTGACGTTAAAGCTGGAGTAATTCTGGGCTGGCAGTAGTGTTTTTGACAAATAGCTTAGCATCTGTACAATGGGTACTGCATTGCTATATTAATAGGTTGTTTAAAAAAAATCCATAAAAACCTGCCTATAAATATTTTGATATCCTATGAGGCACATAAATAGGTACACAATGAATATTACGCCTATTCTATTTTACTCAGCTATGGTGCACTGAATAATTACACGTATCTCGTAGCTGTTCCTCTAAGTCAAGTTTGCTAGTTATTCTGCCTCTCTGAGAAAACTGGGAAGGGGCAGTCGAAAGAGTCCTAAAAGCAAAGGGACTATGAACATTGAAATAAAGTCCAGATGGAGGGGTGAAGGGGGCACTGAGGAAGGGACCTCTCATTAGGCATCTTAACTGGAACAAAACAAAATTAATTTATACACACCTCACACCTGTTGAGGGAGGACAATCCTGAAAATGTTCTAGTTGGCAAGAGATAACAACTGGAAATTAATTGTGCAATTCTCAATATTATTTATTTAAAATGTGATGCCTTTATTATTTTATCTCACTATTTACAGGAGGCTTTCCTATCCTTACTCATAACTTCTGTTTCACCAATCCTATTTTTTATACCATTTTAAGTTTCTCAAATGGAAAATTTCTTATCATAGGAGTTTCCAGGCATAAACTCTAACAGTAGAAACTGATTGCTTTGACAGGAATTGAAGCCTCCATTTGGCTCTGGTAGACCCAGTTATCTAACTAATTATTGGAGACTCACCTTACTTAGAAACTAGGTAGGGTTTCATATTGAGTATAGCACACCTAGGCAAATTTGAATTTCATCTAAACAATGAATAATTTTTAGTAAAAGTATGTACCAAATATTGCACGGGGCATACTTACACTAAAACTATTCATCACCACAGCAACATACTTCAAAATGAAATACAAACTATAAAAATAGTCCAAGCTAATTACTGAACATATACATTAAGAAAGCTCAATGAACTTGAAGAGTGTTTTAATTTTAATCATGTTTCTCAACTAAAGGGAGTTTACTACATCTGCTAGATTTCATAACTAATCATTTTTTAATCTGCTGAAGGAAGCTCTAAATTGTTATCTCTTGATATAAAAGTGAAAAGATGGAGGTAAATCACTGAGATACATGAGAATCTCACATCCTCACAATAACTCCCTAAATCCCATCTTTTGTGAAAGAGAAATTAGTGCTACGACTTCCGGCAGATATGTTAAATTATCCCTCCTTTCCTCTAGTAAATTTTCTGTGATCTATGTACTACAACAAGTTTCACTATTCTAAGAGAATATTGACATTCTAAAACTTCTTTAAAGGTTTCATTTACTAAACACATTACATCATGAGAAAATTTAAAGAGAAAATCTCGATGCCCTTCTAACCTTCTAAGTCTCAACCCACAAACCCAATTTGTTTCTTGGGCTTTGGGAAAGCGAGAAATACGAGATACTTATTTGTAAGTCAAAATCTAAAACAAAATCCTCCTGACGAGCTAATGATGACTTGTGACATGACATTCCCAAGAGAGCAGAAGAAAAATAAATTGTTTGAAATTATGCTTCATCCAAAAACAGAAAAATCTTCAGTTACACTGCCACATATTATATCCTTGCATTTCAATGAATAACACTTTATCTTGAATCCTTAGTCATATGTAATCACTTAATCCAAGGGTTAACAAAAAGAAATCACAAAATTCAGTATTTCAAAAGTGTCTGCAGTTCCATTGTCAAGGCCATATGAAAGAAAAAGTATAAAAACACCATTCCACCATGTACCTTAGTCCATTACCACCACGCAAAGAATAAACACAAGAAAAAATAATTCATTAAATGTCATTGGCAGTTAATTTTTATTACCTCTATTTCAAAATGCATGATGACCAATAAAACTTTCAACAAGGTTTATTTTCTGATGGAAAGGAAAAGGCTAAGGAAATCATTCTTACACTTACAAGTACATTTCATCTATTACCACTCTATAAAAACAAATAAAAACTATTTTTAATATTTATATATTTTTAGCATTTGAGAGATTATGCTTTTCAAGATGAGGCAGTTTTATAAAAGAAGACATTTTTCAACATATTTAATGTATCTTGAGACTGTTTCATTTTATTCGTAACTAACCCTCCTCATAGCACGTATATGTAATAGCGGACGGGTAGTTTATATCAAGTAGAAAATATATTTAAGCCTTGCATTCTCTCCAGCGGTGTTCTAGGATGTATTAAGAAACAGGGAGATATGCCTCAAGACAGATTGCACAATATGGTCAACACTAATAGAGTGGTTTTCTACAAATGCATTGCAAAAAGTTGAACAAATACTATATTTCAGAATATAGCTGTTTTAATGTCACATGTCAAGTAAGCTCCAAAGTGGGAAATGTTAGCAACTTTCAATCTGTAGGTCCTGATTTAAACAACACAAAGGAAATTTGGAGAAATGACGATGCATTCAGAAAGTAGAGTAAGTTGAAGGTAAGGTCTCTTCTTGAGGGTCTAATTAGGTGCCCCCCCCCCCCAGTCTCCCCTTTTTAAACATTTATCTCATGGAGACACCTTAGCGGAAGCTATCAGCTTTGACAGAATACCGAAATCCTGGCAGTGAACCATAAATTGACCATTACCATAAAAAGAACTGCTAAATGAGAAACCATGTGCTCAGTATAAAACTAATTTCATGCTTTCAAAAGCACACAGTGGCTTCTAGCAAGATAGTGGCCCTGGGACTTGCTGAGACAGATTGGCGAACACAAATGGTTTGCTCCTGATGCGTCTGCTTAGCCAAGCTTTACATGTACTGGCAGTAAATGGGGTTCTCGAATCTTCTGTCAAACAAATACACACTTATCTATAACTTGAGAGCTGAAAGCTATAAAACAGCTGCCTCAAATAAATTAGCAGGAAAAACACATACACATGCACACGCACATATATACGTACCCCATGTACCATGCTAGCTTCCAATCAAATAAAAATAGATTTCTCTGCAGATCTAATGCTCTAAACCGACACTTAATAAGCATACTGCCATTTGAACACATCATAACTCTCACAGTTCTTTCTTCTTTAGAAACAGCTTCTAATCTTGTAGGAATTACAGTTGAGGAGAGCCTAAGCAATAGGACTCCATCTACTCAGAGGCTAACTTTGAGTCTGCCCTTACCTAGTTGGCTTTCAAATACTCGACACTTACACTGCCACATCAGACCTCTCTGGGCATGATGATCTAGTGGTTTAACTTCCCAGGTGAGTGGCAGGACTTTATTTACATTTAAGTGATAAAATCTGCTACATTTGAGACATCACATCTAATTACAACATGCTTTCGGAGGAAATGCTGCTAATTTTCTCCTCTCCTTCAGTATACTATCTCTAGAAATCAATTACTGTAGGTTATCTGATGCATGACAGGTCATAACTTTTAATTATTAATAATGTCAAGCTTAACAAGGTGTCAACTCCAGTATGTAATCCATTTCACTTACTTTGTCAGTTATGTTGTAAACAGCACTTGTTTCCTCCTATATATACTTCATGTCAAAGATTCTACAAAGTACATTTCGTTCCCAGCCTTGTAGCGTGTGTACCCGAAGCACATAATAACACTGCTAACTACATGCTTAATGCAACGGTAGCAGATCGCACAGTACCACTGACCTGTTCCGAATGTTTAAAATACAAAGGAAGTCACCTACTGGTGAGACGTCCTTGGCAGACAGCTAGCACAGAAAGGAAAGAATGCTATCACAGCCATTTAAAGAGTTACTTGCCAATAACATGAAAGAATCATATATTTTGCTCTTCGGGGCTGCCCCTCCGGATCTGTCAGCGCGGTGTGATGAGCACAATTGATAACTCCACACGATTCAACACAGCGTACGAGAGAATCTGCCACCGACACCCAGATCCCTGCGTCCAAGTTGTAGAATAAAAATGCTCACCTCTGCTAGGAAGCCCACTCCACATCCTGGCGGGGCTCTCACCGGCTCCGAGAGCAACCAAGTTGGATAAACAAACTTCCAGGATGAGCCCAGCGTAAGGCACAGTGCTCCCGAGACTTGGCTCCAGCCCTGAAGAGCTGTGTGACAGTCCCACACTATGTCAGTGCAGCTCCAGACCTTCCCAGATGCTGCCTTATTGCGCTGCTCATTGAAAATCCTTTCCACGCTGGCAACATTTTAGGGAAGGACAAGCACACCCGGAGTCATTTGTAAAGAAAGCAGAGCGATTTCAATTCTCTATCTCCACGCGTGCTGAAGCCAGCAGCACTGTCAACCTCCAAGTCTGAGGTGGATTTAAGCCGAGAAGCAGGCAACCTAAGCCTTCATTATCAATGCATGAAATCAGCCACTGTGATCAAATTCAAGCAAACCACAAAAAGGATATGATTGCGAAAGGCTCCACAGATTTAGCACCAAACCTTGTGGAATGAAGACTCATCTATTGAAATTGTGTAAATGTTAAAAATAGCTCTCTGGCTTTTCAACAATGAGCCGGGTACAGAGAAGAAATCGGTAGTCTATATTATAAGGACTTATCATAAAAGCTGCAAAAATCAAAATAGCTGTAGGTTCCTGGGACTTCTCTATAGACAAATGAAATCACCAGAGGCTATTACAATTATAACACCCCAAAATGACCATATGTTTGACACAGATACCCATTAAAAAGCAAGTTTAAATATCTATTAACCCCTACGTGCCTGTCTCTAAATTAAAATAACAATGGTAATAAAAATATGCAGGGCTATGCTAGCACCAGGGCAAAATACAATCAATTTTACTCTAAAACAAATTCTTAAACAATAAATATTTAAATGTATCCTGTGTAAGAAGAAAATAAACATACATGTTAGAGAGTACTTTTATTACCATAGTCTTCGACTGCTGTTTATTATTAAAAATCTATGGTGAAATCCATACAGCCATGCCCCAGCCACCCTAAATTTCTATCTTTACCTCTCACCATCCTTGCTCTTCCATTACTTACTGTAAGATGCCAGAGCCAGCTGGCAGAGTCTTAAAGAGAATCAAGGTAGTTATGCCCCAGAAAGTAGCAGCAATGATATGAGATCATAGGATGTAGAACTTGGACATGTGCACACTAAGTGCAGAGGATAAGGGACATAAAATATCAAAAATCACAAAAAATCCTGGAAAGAATTCTAGTAGGCAGCATTGATAAAGCACACATTTAAGGTTCCATTCAGATTTCTTTAAATGGGTTTTAGGTTCTCATTAAAACTCTAAAGAGGAGAAAATCAGGATTCAATAGAGGACCTACTGTGCATGAATGTATTCGGTTCTCGTAATACTACTAGCTCTTTAGGGGCCACATTTAGTGGTGCCTACGATTCAAAGCATCTGGATAAAAAGCAACATTCCACAACAAGCATTTTCTTACCCAGCATTTTGGAGCAGTGTTAACCATGGCACACCCATGGGTATCCCCATTGTGTCCCTATGTGTAGGCTCGACTCCTGACTGGCTGCTGCTTAGACAACCTTCACTGGGCACAGTTGTAGATATACATGAATGGACACACATACAAGCATATGTGTGAGTGTGTGTGTGTGTGTGTACTCATATCATAGAAGAATGCACTTCTACTTTTGCTGGCTGAATTCCATTTGCCGTGTGCCTCATGAAGCCCCTAAGACAATCTTTGAATGTGCTATGGGAAATGGCACTGGGCATCACTGATTCAGCAACTTCTCAGTGTTCTCTGTTTCTCTCTCTTTCTCTGTACTTCTCTTGTTTTAGAAAACAAGTCCATGAGAGACTGTGTGCCTAAAATTCTTTTTATCATTCCCATTCATGCAGCTCCTTAGAAATAAAAGTTTAAAATGAAACCATAATATTTCATGATAGGTCTTCAATCTGTTATCTAAAACCCTCATTGTTAGAGGCATTTCAGAAATGAAGTGCTTTCAGATTTTGGAAAGATAATACTCTGCAGGTAACATGAATTATATAATGCCTCCATTGGATCCAGGTCACACCCTAAAATCAGACACATTAATATTTCTGTAGAAAAACATGTGCTTGTCCATACTAGATGGGATAAACAGACTATCATTAACTTCACATCAGTTCAGGTCAAGTTTTGCTATCAATATGAATTACAAAACTTTCTCATTTTCATAGCTTCTTGGATTTCAGGAATTGTAGGTAAGAGATTATAGACCTGATGAAATGCTTACCTAAACTGTTATAAGGTTAAGGATTGGAAAGTATTACCTAAGCAAATGTTCTCTTGCTTGAGCAAGAGATCTGAAGATTAGCATTGCTTTAACAGGATGGGCAAAAAATAAGAGAGAAGACTGAGACATGAAGCAGAGCAGAGATTTGGCTATAATGCAAAATGACAAAACTAGGACATGAGAACAAAAGGCAAGAAGAAGCCATTCAGAATTACTGTGTCAAGAAAATAACAAAACATAATGATAATATCAACCACTCATTGGTTACCTAATTTATACCCAGTAACGTAAAAGCCACTTGAAATAAATATTTCTTGTAGCAGCCTACTTTATAGTTTCAAAAGGAAAATTTAAAAGGAGAAATATATTTTCAGAATGAAGCATAAAACATTGGGTGATCGCACCCTCTTCTCAATGTACCTAAAAGCAAAATATCCATAATGTTAAACAACATTATGTAAGAATGTCTGAAACAATAAACAAGATTCACCTTATGAAATAAAGGGCCTTGCTTTACTTTTGTATACTATATACTATTTGGAATAGGAGTTCTTCAAAACCACTTGTAGGAAAAAAGTAGCAATATTCTTTATCATCAATATTCAAATTATTTTACTTGAAAATCTATTTTTAAAATATTCCTAAGGAAGTATTATGTTGTATTTACTTGGAATTTTCCTATGGGTGTATTTCCCAAGCAAATACTTTTTTATAGTAAGTATATTAACAAACTTTAAACATAACATTGACACTATTATAGACTTAAGACTTTGGACCTATATCATTCATTCACTTTCTTTGAAGAGATCTTGGTCAAAGGGTACAAAGCTGTGGTTATGTGGGATGAGTAAGTCTAGTTATCTACCATACAACATGACTATAGTTGATGACACTGTATTGAATATGTAAACTTGCTAAGAGAGTGGATTTCAGGCGCTTACACCACACACAGACTAAGTGACTATATCAGGAGATGGACGTGTTAATTGACTTGACTGTAGTAATCATTTCACTATATAAATGTATATCAAATTCTCATGTTGTACAACTTAAATATATACAATTTTTAATCAAAATGTAAAAATCTACAGGTATCCACCCCTCAAAAGAACATTTCCTTAGAGTCTTTTGGGGTTCAGACTTGCAGTGAGTGGGGAGGAGTCCTACCGACGGTTATTAGAATGCCAGTCTTCCTATTCACCATGCAAATATAGCAAGATGTGTGGCTCCAATCTTAGTATCTAGAATATGACCAGAAGGTCACTTTCCATGTGATAGAAGAAATGGCATTTATTTGTTTTTTAAAGTACAACACAATTTGGTGAATTCTTTCTTTAGCAACCAAAACAGTGCCCTGGTGGTTTGATGAAATTATTTCGACTTCTAAAAGTAACTGCTTATCTAGAGTGGGTAACTTTCAAGGATCAAAATAAGCAACTCCTTACACCTTTTACAGCATGCCCACATAAGAAAAAAGTTACTTCCAGCATCTGTAGGCCAAGACCTCTGGATTGCAAGACAGGCTCACCAGAGGGCTGGCTCGTGAAATGAAGTGGGTCAACATGATGTCAATTCTATCACACGCAGCCCATTAAATACGCAATAACCAGCCCACCTGGTTCCTCCAAACTCCTCATGTAATCAGGGGAAAAAGCAAACATGTTTCACAGTCAGTCCAAGAACCAACCCCAAGTCAGTTGTAACGTCCCACAGGGACGCCTAACTTGGAGTGATGTCCAACACCCAACAGCCTCCTTGGCTTTGATGCTGTCGGGTGTGAAAGTAGAACATGTGTGTGGAGAAAGTAGGTCAGTCAGGGTGACCACACATTCACCCACAGTGAGGAGATACACTCACTAATTTAAATTTCTATTGAGCCAGCTACCAAAAGCCTTTCTCCCCAGATTAGTGTAAAATAGGTAACAAACACACACAAAAATAGGTTACACTTCTATTCTAAGATAACACCAGGATTTTAAGTGGGTGCTTGATGAGTCAAATCATTCAACCACCCACACACTTGCCATAATTGTCTAAGATTCAGTTTCCACCCTGAAAGGTGTCAGTACTTTGCTTTTTAAAATCTAAAAATCAAGACTGGATATAAAACATTTATCTGTTAATAAATATAATATATGTAAAAGTTCATAGTCCAAAGTACTCTTAAAGTAAAAGACTATCAGTCCTTCACTAAAAATGGGCCAAATGTCTCCTTTAATTCTTTATTGATAAAGTTCCATTCAAACTCCTTTACATATCAATTCCTTAGAGTCCGTACTTATATAACTGACACTCATGTTTAACATTTTAAAACCACATGTACAGAAAAAATACAAAGCTGTTTTTTAATGCCCCTTTTCAGGTCAACCTTAGGTATAGTTCTAGATTCCTAACACCACCCAAAATGTCTGGGGCTCTATCTCATAGCATTTGGGGGGATGGAGTTAAAACTTGAGCTTTTATCTTAATTCCAAATTGCTCTATTCCCATTCATAAAAAACCTCAATCCCAATAAACCCTACAATATAAATCTCAGTTAAATTTACCTGGGGAGTACAGATGTGGAGCACTAACTTTACTCTTTTTGAAAGAATGAAATTCAGATTTGGAAAAATACTTGGAAACTTAGAGTGACCAATCCTGGGTAAGACAGTCAGAAAAGTATATCGATATTCCTTCTACTGTATCATCACTGAGTCTGAATTACTCCCAGACAATTCCCAGTCTCTCTCACAAGGACTTAGAATTTAAACCAAGGAAATTAAATGCCCTCTTTTCAAGGATCCATGTTGGTATATTCTTACCAAGACCTTTTGCCCTTCTAAGTCTGTTCTTTCGTAGAAAACTAGAGGAAGTCATATGCTCTCTACCTAAAAAATGCATTGTACAATAATTTTTCCATGAAAATTTTTAATGGACTTATAATTAATGGGCCTAGGGAAATAAGAGCATTGTAAATAATTTAACCCGCCTGCCTCCACACTAAAATGCTTTATTTACCTAGTGCACTTACTGTAGAACTCATTGGTACTTCATCGATGATTTGTTATACTTTCACCACGGTACATACATTTTGCAAAAGATTTCTTGGTTAAATGATAAAGGGCAAACTGATTCATCAAAAATAAATGAAAAGCAAGCATTTAAAACCATATGTCTCTACTGCAAAAGTAAAAGACATTATCACACTGATGAATTCTAGCCCTGTCTCTGCATCTGTCTCACAAACCTAAGTTTGCATTGTTAAATATATCTTAAAATGAACTACAACTTTTCCAGAGAGAGGGCAATAATATATGTTTAGGTAATAATTTTTATTCCTGAACACTGAAGAAAAATCTCCCCTACACCCCCCCCTCCACTCTACCTCTTTAACACTCTCTCTCTCTCTCTCTCTATCACCCGTAAAGATTCAGCCTACTGCACAGATGCTTATAAAGTCTGTCAAATGAGCATCCTCCTGATCACACATGCATGTCACACGTGTCCTCACCTCTTTGAGTATTTCTCTGCTTTCCATACTCATTAATATAATTCTAGCAAAATGTTACAGGACTAAAATGAGGAAAATATCTCACTTTCAATATACTTGTGGCACCATCTTGTGGTGAATCAATAGTGTTACACTTTCAAGTTTAAGTTCTAAGGTTCAAAAATGTGAAAACCCATTTGAGGATAACTTTTACATTTTATTATTTACTTATCTATTTAAATTGAATTGATTGGGGAGACAATGGTTAATAAAATTATATAGGTTTCAGTGTACACTTCTATAATAAATCATCTGTACATTGTCTTGTGTGTTCACCACCTCAAATCGTCTCCTTTCATCACCATTTATTTCCCCATATCCCCTTTTATCACCCCAGATCCCCCTTTTCCTCTGGTAATCACCATATTATGTCTGTGTCTATAAGGATTTTTTTGGCATAATCCCTTCTCCTTTTTCACCCAGCCCACTAACCTCCTCCCCTCTGTCAGCTGTCAGTCTGCTCTCTGTATCTATGAGTCTATTTCTATTTTGTTTGTTAATTTTGTTCATTAGATTCCACATAAAAGTGAAATCATATGTCACTTGTCTTTCTCTTACTGACTTATTTCACTTAGCATAATAATCTCCAGTGTATTCATGCTGTTGAAAAAAGTAAGATTTCCTTATTTTTTACAGCTGAGTAGTATTCCATTGTGTAAGTGTACCACAGCTTTTTTTATCCACTCATCTACTGATGGACATGAGCTGTTTCTAGATCTCGGCTACTGTAAATAATGCTGCAATAAACATAGGGGTTCATATATTCTTTCAAATTAGTGTTTTGGGTTTCTTCGGCTATATTCCCAGAAGAGGAATCACTGGGTCATAAGGCAGTTCCATTTTTAACTTTTTGAGGTAACTCCACACTGCTTTCCACCAATCTGCATTCCCACCAACAGTGCCTGAGGGTTCCCTTTTCTCCACACCCTCACCAACACTTGTTTCTTGATTTACTGATTACAGCCATTCTGATAGGGGTGAGGTGATATCTCATTGTGGTTTTAATTTGCATTTCTCTGATAATTAGTCACTTTGAGCATCTTTTCATATGTCTATTGGCCATCTGTATGCCCTCTTTGGAGAAGTGTCTATTCAGGTTCTTTGTCCATTTTTCAATTGGATTATTTGTTGTTTTGGTGTTGAGTTGCATGAATTCTTTATAAATTTTGGATATTAACCCCTTCGCAGATGTATTATTCATTGGTGAATATGTTCTCCCACTCAAACGGTTGTCTTATAATTTTGTTGATGGTTTCTTTTGCTCTGCAAAAAACTTTTTAGTTTGATGTAGTCCCATTTGTTTATATTCTTTTGTTTCCCTTGCCCAAGGAGATATATCAGAAAAAACACTGCCTTGAGAAATGTCTGAGATTTTACTGCCTATCTTTTCTTCTAGGATTTTTATGGATTTGAGTCTAACATTTAAGTCTGTAATCCATTTTGAGTTTATTCTTGTTTATGGTGTAAGAAGGTAGTCTAGTTTCATTATTTTGCATGTATCTTGTCCAATTTTCACACCACCATTCACTGAATAGACTATCTTTACCCCACTGTATGTCCTTGCCTCCTCTATCAAATATTAATTGACCATAAACACATCAGTTTATTTCTGGGCTATTCTGTTTCACTGATCTGATGCCTGTTTTTATGCCAGTACCATGGTGTTTTGTTTAACTACAGCCTTGTAGTATAGTATGATATCAGGTAGCATGATTCCTCCAACTCTGTTCTTTCTCAAGATTTCTGTGGCTAGTCAGAGCCTTTTGTGGATGCATGTAAATCTTTGGAATATTTTTTTCTAGTACTGTGAAATATGCCATTGGCATCTTGATAGGAATTGAATTGAATTTATAGACTGCTTTGGGAAGTATGGATACTTTAATGGTGTCAATTCTTCCTATCCATGAACATGGTATATGCTTCCACTTACTTGTATTTTCTTCAGTTTCTTTCTTCAGTGTCATAAGTTTCTTAGTACAGGTGTTTTAGATCCTTAGTTAAATGTATTCCTAGGTGTGTGTTTTTTGAAGCAACCATGAATGGGATTGTTTTCTTAGTTTCCCTTTATGATAGTTTATTATTGGTATATAAAAATGCAACTGCTTTCTGTATACTTATTTTGTAGCCTGCTACTTTACTGAATTTATTTTATCAACTCTAGTATGGTGATTACCAGAGGGAAAGAGGGTGTGGGGAGGTAGAAGAGGGTGAAGGGGGGATAAATGGTGGTCAAGGGAGACTTGCTTGTGAGTAGTGACCACACAATACAGTATACAGATGATGTATTATAGAATTGTACACTTGAAACCTATATAATTGTATTAACCAATATAACCGCCATAAATTCAATAAAAATTTTCAAAAAAATAAAGTATGCTGAAATAAATGTCACTGGTGGCATAAAACACGTAGGTAACTAACTGTCTTTCACAAGCTGCTTTTAAGATTCTCTCTTTGTCCTTAACCTTTGACTTTTTTTTTTTTTTAACTCTATATTTGATAAATTGCTTGACTCCATTTCATTTAGCTCTTTTTGTGGCAATTTTTCCTGTTCTTTCATTTAGGGCATGTTTCTTTGTCTCCCCATTTCTGCTCCCTCTGCGTTTGTTTCTGTGTATTAGGTAGGTCTTCTATTACTCCCAGTCTTGGTAAGGTGGCCTTACATAGTAGGTGTTTTGTGGGACCCAGAAGCACAGTCTCCATGATCACCTGAGCTAAGTGCTCCAGGAATTTCCCCTGTGTGGGTTTTGTGGGCCCTCCTGTTGTGATTGATTCTTGGTTGCTATTGGTCCATTTGTGCATGCAGTCGAGCCTCAGGCTGGCTAATTGTGAGGATCTACCCTGATCACAGTGTATAAGCTGCTTTGCAGGTGGTAACCACACAAAGTGGAATTTGCCTCAGCAAGGTCTGGTGCCTGCCGAGATCTCCCTTTGGATACGCGACTTATGAAGTTAATTGTATCCTGCTCTGGTGTTATCTGAAGCTGGCCACTGAGTGTGTTGGTTTTGGGGCCTCTTGTGGGAGACTCTAGTGCAGGCCAATGTCATACACTGCCTGTGACTGGCCATGGGCAACCTGTTTGGAGCTAGAAATCAATCCACAGTTTGTGGCAACCCCTGCTGGGTCTGGGTGTGGGCAGGAAGGACGAAACTGTGCACCAAAGGTGGTTTTACCAGCATCAGGCCTGGGAACAAGTCAGCAAAAGTCCCAAGGCACACTGAGATCCACCTCCATCTGCCTCTGCCTGCCAACTGCCTGTTAGGCTCAGTCACTGAGTCTCTGGTGGTACTCCATAAGTTGTGTGAGGTAGGTTCTCAATGAGTTACCAAGTAGGAGCGAGTGGTATTCACCAAATCAATACAGGTTCAAACTCAGTGCCCGTGCTGTGTCTGAGGCCACTCAGCAAATGTCCCAGGCATACCAAGTCTAGCAGTTAAGAGAGCACCTCTGTCCTAGCAGACTTTAAGAGAACTCCTGTGTCCTAGCAAATTTTAAGAGAGCACGTGTGTCCTAGGATACTTTTTTTATTTTTAATATATCTTTATTGATTTAATGATTTCACAGAGAGGAAGGGAGAGAGAGAGAGAGAGAGAGAGAGAGAGAGAGTTGAAACATCAATGATGAGAGAGTTGTCATTGATCAGTGTCAATGATCTGCTGCCTCCTGCACAACCTGGACTAGCGATCAAGCCCACAACCTGGGCATGTGCCCTGACCTGGAATCAAACCATGATCTCCTGGATCTTAGGTCGATGTTCAACTGCTGAGCCACACTCACCCGGGCCCTAGCAGACTTTTAGAGAACACCTGTGTTTCTCCCTGGCAGTCAGAATCCCTGCTGATTTTCACAGCCATATGTTATGTGGGCACTTCTTCCTGGCTCTGCTGCTCTTCTGGGGAGCCTGGCTTGGGGTTGAGACCCCAGCTTCTCAAAGGGAGCTTCTGCAGCTGAGATATCCCTCCTAAATCTCAGCTACTGCCCGTGGGAGCAGGATCAGCCCTTTCGTACCAAAGCCCTTCCTACCAGTCTCAATGTGGCTTCTCCTATAAACCCTTGGTTTTAAGACTTCTTTTCAGCTGGTATTCAGTTTGTTATTCAGGTTGATTGTTGTATATTTTAGTTGTAATTCCATTTTGGTCCTGAGAAGAGGTGAGTGTAACATCCACTTACTCCACTGCCATCTTGGCTCTGCCAAATTTTACATTTTAAATACATATGAGATGCAGTGGATAAAAATGACCTATGTATTTCAAAGCTCATACACATGTTTTAATAATCATAATACCTACCACAGTGTCCTGACCCTATAAGCTGTTTTTCTAATGTAGAATAGGAATAAAAATAAGAGATCATTAGAAGGCAGAAGGTAAAAACAAACAAACAAAAATAGCTGAGGATTCTGGAGGATCCTGGAAGCATTGAAAAGAAACACAGAATATGGCAACAAAGAGCAGAACACTCCACACTACACTCCAACTGATAACCCATCTTCCAATCTTGTTCTCCACTTCCCCCACCAAGCCATTACCTCTACTTCCTACTGTAAAATCCCCTAGTTTTATCATCCTTACCTCCCTGCCCCAAAGTATCCTCAACTTAAAATCTACTCAAGCTCAGTTCACAATTCTCAAGGCCAAATAAAAGATGCCCCTTCTCACATCAAGAGGCAGAGTCTGTTTTCCACCACTGGAGTTTGGACTGGTCCTGTGACTAGCTCTGACCCAAAAGAATGCAGTGGTTGCATTTTCTGCTCTTGCTGTCTTGCGATGCTGCTCTGTGACTCTGTGTAACAAAGCCTAGTCTAAGCAACTCAAACACAGAGTCTACCGGAAAGCATGATCCAGCCTACAGTCAGCACCAGTGGCCAGACGTACGAGAGAGGCCATCTTAGGCCCTCCAGCCCAGTCAACCTGTGCTGGCTACCTGAGTGACCTCCAGTGAGTCCAGGACAAGAAATGCCTAGTTGAGAACAGCCCTAATCTCTGACCCATAGAATCATGTGTAAAATAAAGTGCTGTTTTTTAAAAAATTCTAATGACTCTTGCCTACCTTCCTACTTCTCTTGTTTTCCTTTCTAATTCTCTCATTCAGTTTCAGCCAAATCTCAGGTTTTTAGACATGCCAAGCTTTTTCAGAACTTAAGATTCTAAACATTCTCCTTACTCCCTTTGAATCACACTTCTCCGCCCTCTTCGCTGGACTAACTCCTGTTCAGTCTTAAAAGCTTAACCTTAAATGTGATTAGAAATTCTTTTGGAATTAATTGAAGGTGAGAAAGAAATTGTGCATTTTAGTTAGCATGCAACTGGGAAAAACAAACATCAGATAATAAGGAAACAGTCACGAATTCTTTTCATTTTTACTTTTAGAAAAATATGTTGTAAGAAGTTATGCGAGGTAACGCAGAGTTCAAGACAGATCTTAGACTTTGAATCTCTGTGTGGCCTTAGGAAAGGCCTCCAAATCTCTCTAATTCTCAGTCTCTATATTTATAATGTGAGGAAAATCATACCTATCTTGTTGGGTTGTGAGGACTGAAGTCATTATTTCAGTAATTTCATGACAACCTCTATCTCCAGTGCACCTCAAAATCAGTACAGATGTGTCTCTCTTACCACAAGTCAGCAGAACCTCCATACTTTGAGCCTGATGTTTTATAGTTTTAAATATTATTTGTGCCAAACTAGCGCCAAGGGCAGGATCAGAGACCTCCCACTAAGAGAGAATACTTTCCCATTCTGAGGAATTGTCGATCCCCAAAGCCCAAGAATACAAGCAATCCTCCCCACCGTAATCCTTAGGGCAACTTGAAAGGCGCAAACGGTCCTTGAGGACACAAGAAGAATAAAAGGCAAAGTTAATATTTATTACTCTATTTGATGATTTACCTGCTTCTGATTGGAAGGGGGAGGGTATCCGAGTATCAAGTATCACTGAATGATATTTAGGGAAAGCCTCTAAACAACAAAAGCTGGCCTTACCACATAAACAGGCTGCATCCCGAGAGAGAACATAAGTCCTCTGTTTTCTGATTCAGCTTCCACATCAGGTACGCTCTCTGAGCAGTAACCTGTCAGCACGAACTAGGCAACTGCTGTCCAGCCTAACTTTTATCTGTAGATGAAAGGCAGTAACACCATGGTGGGGAATCAGGCCACAGAATTAGGCCGACTTATTGCAAATCCAGCTGTTACTTAACCCCCTTATTCATCACCCACATTGTAAGCAATAATGCTAGAACCTTCCTCATAAATCCGCTATGAGGATTCAAATGAGGTAACCTCCTTTGCACAAGACCTGGCACACGGTAAGGCCCCATTCATCCACTTGACCGCAGCCTTTCAGTCCACCTTCAGTGTTTTTTATGGTTCTGTGGAAAGTACAAAGTTGCTTATAAAGCTCACAGTTGGGAGTGAGAGTTGGCTGATGGGATTGGGGGGCTATGCCACTCTAGTTCCATGACATAATGCATCTTTCCATGGGTCAGTGGAGGTCCCAGGAGAAGACAAAGAAACTCAAGAAGAAACTCTTTTCCGATCATTTCCCAATTACAGAATTATTTAAGGTAAGAAGCTCCTTTTCTGGGTATAAATCCTTCTCGGTGTGTTAGATTAGTGTTCTCAAAGTGTGATTTTGGAACAGGAGCTTCCTCATCACCTGGGAACCTGTTAGATATGCAAGTTCTCAGGTTCCGCCCCAGGTCTACTGAATCAGAAACTCTGGGGATGGAGCCCAGCGAGCTGCATTTTAACACACCTTGTCAGGCGATTCTGATGCAAGCTAAAATTTGAAAACCACTGGGTTAGATCATCAGTCACTCACACACCAACTGCTTTACATTTTTAAAATTCAGATTCACCTCAGAGAATGAAAGGGTGAATGGGACAGGGATGATGGGGAAATTTTACAGGAGTAGGCACCTAGGATCAAAAATAGCTCTCAGCCTTTGATAGCAGAGGGCAGGACTGCCACAACGCTGGAAAAAGAGGTACCTGTGGTTGAGGAATGGAGCCTTTTGTTATTAACTGGAGGTGAAGTGGGAGGTGCAGCTATATCTCAAGGCCTCCCAATCCCTAAGGGAACACAGGGTCTGTTAGGAGCACTGGTGACCCACAGAGACAACCAGAATAGCAATCATCTACCAAGAAGAGCACTGCAGTCTTGCCAAGGCTGTAAGGCAAGGACACCTCTCCACCCCACCGTTGCTCCATGGTTCGCCATGGTTCCCTGGCAGAAGGGCAGACAGAGGATCAGCATGAAAGCCAACTGTGCCCCACCCTCCACTCCAAACTCCAGGGTCTGTCTCATCAAATCTTAATTTGGTTATATGTAGAAGTTTTTATAAATACAACCAAATCTTCCAAATCAAACAGTCCCTCTGAATATACAAAAGTGAGAAGTTCTGGGCAGAGAGGGAGTTAAGGGAGCTGCTACCCAGCAGGAAACATACATTTGATAGATCAAAACTGAGGAAAGTGACCGGAAAAATAAAACTGTGTCAGGCTTGCTTCTCATTGAGTTGAGACTCTAAACAGTAGCTAACATGCACATGCACAATAGCAACACCAAGGTGTATATCATGAACAGTTTCCTCTTTCATTAGGCATTCCTCAGAAAGATAATTTTTAATGACTATGGTTCCCGTCATTCATCTTGTAAGTGGACTATTAGGAATTTAATCATTCTCCTATTGGACATTCAGGATACATCTAATATTCTGGAATTATAAATCATGTCATAATCATCTTTATACATACAACTATGTCTAACTTCTATTTCAAAGAGGAGACATTATTATACCTACTTTTTTTTTTCCCAGATGGGAGGATTAATGCTAATCATTTTCAGAGGTTAAGTGACTTGCCTTCATCATATGCTAAACCCAAGTCTCCTGAGAGTGAATCATTGACTATATTATCAATATATGAAAATTGTCCTTTATGCCTAATATACAGATTTGACAATCTGTCTCATTTTCTTACCCATTTTTCTACATATTAATGTATTGTGTTATTCTAGATGATGAGCTATGTTTTACTTATAGAATATATCCATAATTACCTCTGTATATCTTTGCTAAAGTTATTTTATGTCAGCCAGCTAATGTCACTAACATGGGAGAACTATAGAGAAATTAAGGAATCTGAGATTTACATGTGTGTTTTCAAGCAACCGTTCATGCTCACAAATATATAACAGCACACATGTCCGAATTTAACCTGAGTGCTACTGCATGGCAGGAAACAGCAGGAAAATAGTGACGAATCATGGCTTCACTATTAACTAACTATAGCTGGAACTCTAGATCGTCCATTTCCATGCCATGTGAACCTGGACTGATGATTTTATCTCCCTGTGCCTCCATTCTCAATCTGCAAATCAGGGATAATCATAGTATCTACCTCACGGTTGATGAGAGTATTAAATGAGATAATTCCTATAAAGTCCTTGGGACAAGAATATGGCCCTTAGAAAATGCTCAATTAATGTTAGCTACTAATATTACTACTTATCAGAAGCTATAGGTTAACCTCAATTTACACATAGATATTTGGATGTAATTCAAAGCTTTACTCAGCGTTATTTACTCTCTGATTTAGATATAAGACAGAAATCAATTTTAACCTAACACCAACTATATTTTTAATATGTAAATGAATATTTTTGAGATGTAAAAATATTTACAGATACATTACCGTATCAGTATAATTATAATAATTATAATAATACATAAACACAAAATGAAAAAAGCAATTTTTCAGTTTTTGTAAGTGTGTATCCTATAAGTTCCTGTAAGTCTTTCACAGCATGGTAAGTATTGACTGGGGAAATAATTTAATGAAATTAAATTGGTAAACAGTTGTTAGGCTAACTTGAAATATATATATGTCTACAGCACACATACAAACAATTATGCTGGGGCTTCATAAGGATCGTGTCATAACTTCCCAAAACCAAACACTGCGGAAAAGCCCTGAGTGACACCCCAACAAAGGGCCACTCTGCAGCATCTCCCTTCAGGTGGAAGCCTTGTCAGAGGCTGGAGTGGAAGTGCAGCTCTTCCCCCACGTGCAGGAGGAGGCTTATCCCGGCCTCCCAGGTAATCCTGCGCAGAAGGTTCACTTTTTGTAGACATCTTCACCACGGATAACAGTAAATTTCACATTTTTCTTTAGTTACGTCGCAGTGAAGATACGTAATG